>NC_090449.1:489334818-489634818 GCF_031143425.1 Pleurodeles waltl
TGTCGTCTATGCACAGCATGTGTATCTGCAGCTACACATGCCACCGAACTGAAAATGTCACTTACCCAGTGTACATTTGTTCATGGCATGAGACGCTGCAGATTCACATGCGCCCTCCCACCTCCCCGGGAGCCTGTAGCTGCTTTTAGTTGCATGAAAATTGTAAATATGTAAATAAATATTATTTTAATAGACACTATGTACATACATTACTACTCCATTGCATGGGCACCTCTAGTATACTCACAACTCCTACCTCACCCTTTGCTGGGAAAACAATCTAAGATGGAGTCGACGCCCATGCGCAATGGAGCCGAAAGGGAGGAGTCACTCGATCCCGTGACTCGAAAAGACTTCTTAGAAGAAAAACAACTTGTAACACTCCGAGCCCAACACTAGATGGCAGAATAATACACAGCATGTGAATCTGCAGCGTCTCATGCCACGAACAGATGTACACTGGGTAAGGGACATTTTCCATATATATATATATATATATATATATATATATATATATATATATATATATATATATATATATATATATATATTTATTTGGTGGCATGTGTAGCTGCAGATACACATGCTATGCACTGTTCCTGCCATCTAGTGTTGAGCTCGGAGTGTTACGAGTTGTTTTTCTTCGAAGAAGTCTTTTTGAGTCACAGGACCGAGTGACTCCTCCCTTTCTGCTCCATTGCGCATGGGCATCGACTCCATCTTAGATCGTCTTCTTTCCACCATCGGGTTCGGGCGTGTTCCTCTTCGCTCCGGTTACTTGAATCGGAAAACTTCAAAAATCACCAAAAATAGTCGGTATTGTTCTCGATTGCGACCCATCTTGCATCGACACCTCGGCACCGATGAAACACACCTTCGGTTGCTCTTCGGGGCACCCGCGCCCATCCTGCGCCTGGTCGTCCCAACCGCAAGAAGCGTTGAAGCCTCATGGACCGGACCCCGTTCCGATTCTGCTCTCAGTGCCACGCAAAGTATCCATACACGTATCAACATCGGGTCTGTAATCTGTTTGTCACCAGATCACAGAGGGGATACTTGTGAGGCCTGCAGGTCCTTCCGTTCCAAGAAGACCTTGAGGGATCGAAAGGCGAGAAGACTATAAATGGCGTCGAAGAGCACTGAAAACCTCGACGCCGAAGAAGAGGCGATGGCCATCTCCATTCAAGGATCTGATTCGGACGAATCCAACGCGGACCGACCACCGATTGCAGGCCAGCATGTGCGTACGCCTGCTCCAACCCAGACCAAGACCAAACAAAAGGCCTTTAGGGACGCCACTGCAGGAAGGCCATGGCTCTACCCGGAAAAAAATCAAGCGGTGACCAAGTAATTCCTTCGGCACCGAAAAAGGCCACACCTGCATCAAAGTCTTCGGACTCGAGTCGAGACACAGTCTCCGAAAAGGTTCGACACCAACTTGTCGAGTCGAAACCTCGAAAGACATTTTCGGAATCAAGGCCTACTATCACCATGGGCATTTCGGTACCGAAAAAAACAGCTTCGGAGCCGAAAAGAGCATCATATACTGAAGAACATGGACTTTCTAAACAGCTTAAAGAAAGCCACAGATTTGAGGAAGCACTTCAACAAATGGAGGAATTTGATGACAGACGAGCCAGGATACAGATCCATAAAGACACTGGCAAGATCCTCACGGAACCTCCCCTCAAATTTAAAAGAAAGCTGGCTTTCCAAGGACGTTTGGACACTGATCAGCTAAAGTGCCATGATAGCAATCTCCGCCATGCCAGTTTTCCCCAGCACATTCTCCTCCTCAATCTCCTCAAAGAACTGTTTCGCCACTTGCTACATTAACTGCACAATCACCCACACACACTATGCAGTCACATCAAGACACAGACCTGTGGGATCTTTATGATGACCCTGTGTCAGACAAGAGCCCAGAGTGCTATCCGTCTAAACCCTCTCCACCTGAAGATAGCACTTCCTACACACAGGTTCTGAGTAGGGCTGCAGCTTTCCACAATGTAAGCATGCACACCGAATCAATAGAGGACGACTTTCTTTTTAATACATTGTCCTCAACATGCACATCATACCAAAGTCTACCCATGCTCCCAGGTATGCTCAAACATGCCCAACAGATTGTTTAGGAGCCGGTTAAGGGAAGGGCCATAAAACCCAGGGTAGAAAAGAAGTATTAACCACCACCTTCTGACCCAATATTTATCACGCAACAGCTGCCCCCAGATTTGGTAGTGGTCAGAGCGGTGAGGAAAAGGGCCAACTCGCAGTCATCTGGAGATGCACCCCTTCCAGATAAGGAGAGTCAAAAGTTTGATGCGGCAAGAAAGAGGGTAGCGTCACAAGCAGCCAATCAGTGGTGCATTGCGATCTCACAGGCCCTCCTCGCAAGATATGCCATAGCTCATTGGGATGAGATGAACAACATCATTCAACATCTCCCCAAAGAATACCAAAAAAGAGCTTGGCAGGTAGTAGAGGAGGGACAGGCAATAACCAATAACCAGATAAGATCTGCGTTAGATTCAGCTGATACAGCCGCAAGAACAATAAACACTGCAGTTACAATTAGATGCCATGCATGGCTTAGATCATCAGGTTTTAAACCTGAGATTCAACTGGCGGTCCTCAACATGCCATTCAACCAGCAACAGCTATTCGGCACGCAAGTGGACACAACCATAGAGAAAATGAAAAAGGATACTGATACAGCCAAAGCGATGGGAGCGCTTTACTCATCCCAATAGAGAGGGACATTTAGGAAGCCGCAGTATAGGGGGGGTTTCAGGTCACAGCCATCAGAACCATCCACCTCACAGACAAAGCCCTCATACCAATCACAATATCAAAGAGGGGGGTTTCGAGTGTCCTTCAGAGGGCAATTTCTCAAATCCAGGGGAAAATTCCAATCTACAAAGCAAGCCACTAACAACAAACAGTGACTTTGCTATCACCTTCCCCCAACACACATCCCCTGTGGGAGGAAGACTGGAAATGTTCCACAATCAATGGTCAAATATAACAGACACATGGGTACTATCAATTATCCAACATGGTTACTGCATAGAATTCACACATTTTCCTCCAGATATTCCCCCAAAAGCGCACAAACTATTGTCGCAACATCTAACAATGTTACAAACAGAGGTGCAGGCACTAATAACAAAACCAGCCATAGAACTAGTACCTCATCACCAAAAAGGAACAGTTGTCTATTCCCTTTGCTTCCTTATTCCCAAAACGGACAAAACACTAAGGCCAATATTAGATCTCAGGACTCTCAACCTATACATTCAATCAGAACACTTTCACATGGTGACACTACAAGATGTAGTCCCATTACTGAAACAGGGAGAATACTTGTCAACACTGGATTTAAAAGATGCGTATTTTCACATACCCATCCATCCAGCTCACAAAAAATACCTCAGGTTTGTTATACAAGGAAAACATTCCCAATTCAAGGTATTACCCTTCGGGATAACAACAGCCCCCGAGTATTTACAAAATGCCTTGCCGTAGTAGCAGCATACATAAGGAGGCAACACATACATGTATTCACATATCTCGACGATTGGCTAATAAAGGCCAACACTCAAGAACAGTGTCAACATCACACAGGTTATGTAATAGATACCCTACACACACTAGGGTTTTCAATAAATTATCAAAAATCACACTTGCAACCATCCCAAATTCAGCAGTACTTGGGAGCTACACTCAACACTCAAAAAGCGATTGCAAGTCCAAGCCCACAAAGGGTGCAGTCATTCCACACCATAGTGCCAAAAATACAACCAAATCAGCACTACACAGTCAGATTTGTGATTAAACTCCTAGCCATGATGGCATCATGCATCTCAATTGTCCCAAACGCACGGTTACACTTGCAGCCCTTACAGCAGTGCCTTGCAAAACAGTGGTCGCAGGCAAAGGGTCATCTCTAAGATCTAGTGTTAATAGACAGCCAAACACACTATTCGCTTCAGTAGTGGAAACCCACAAATTTAAACAAAGGGCGGCCTTTTCAAGACCCTGTGTCTCACGCCATTCTCACAACAGATGCATCAATGATTGGGTGGGGAGCACAGCTTAACAATCACAGTATACAGGGACAGTGGGACAGCAAGCAAAAACAGCTACACATAAATCACTTAGGGCTGCTAGCAGTCTTTCTAGCACTAAAAGCTTTTCAACCTCTTCTGGCTCACAAACACATTCTTGTCAAAACAGACAATATGACAACGATGTACTACTTAAACAAACAAGGCAACTTCATCGCAACTTTGCTTCCTAGCACAACAAATCTGGCATTGGGCAATTCAGAACAACATTCGCCTAATAGCTCAATACATTCCAGGGATTCACAATCAATTAGCAGACAATCTCAGTCGGGTTTACCAGCAAACTCATGAGTGGGAAATACATCCCCAGGTACTACACAAACACTTTCGTCAGTGGGGGACACCAGACATAGATCTGTTTGCCACAAACCAAAACACAAAATGCCAAAACTTCGCATCCAGGTACCCACACCCTCAGTCCAAGGGCAATGCTCTATGGATCAACTGGTCAGGGATATTTGCTTACGCTTTTCCCCCTCTCCCACTCATTCCATTTCTAGTGAACAAACTGCATCAAAACAAACTCAAACTAATTCTTTTAGCACCAACGTGGGCACGCCAACCATGGTACACCACACTGTTGGACCTTTCAGAAGTACCTCACGTCAAGTTTCCAAACAGACCAGATCTGTTAACACAACACAAACAGCAGATCAGACACCCCAATCCAGCAATGCTCAATCTAGCAATCTGGCTCCTGAAATCTTAGAGTTTGGCTATCTAAATCTTCCAAATGAGTGTATGGAAGTCATTAAACAGGCAAGAAAACCTACCACCAGGCAATGTTATGCTAACAAATGGAAAAGATTTGTTTTCTACTGCCAAGCAAAACACATCACACCGTTGGATGCATCCATACAAGACATCGTAGGATATTTACTACACCTACAAAAAGCAAATCTAGTCTTTTCATCCATCAAAATACACCTCACTGCAATTTCGGCTTATTTGCAAAATAAACACACAAAATCCCTATTTCGGATACCAGTCATTAAAGCCTTCATGGAAGGAATAAAACAAATCATACCTCCAAGAACTCCACCAGTACCCTTGTGGAATCTGAATATTGTACTTACACGGCTCATGTGTCCACCTTTTGAACCCACGCACTATTGTCAGATCCAATTCTTAACTTGGAAAGTGGCATTTCTAGTAGCAATCACTTCATTATGAAGAGTTAGTGAAATGCAGGCTTTCACTATTCAAGAACCCTTTATACAAGCACACAAACATAAAGTTGATCTCCGCACAAACCCCAAATTCCTACCAAAAGTAATTTCACCATTTCATTTAAACCAAACAGTGGAACTCCCAGTCTTCTTCCCACAGCCAGACTCAGTGGCAGAAAAAGCACTGCATACATTAGATATAAAAAGAGCTCTAATGTATTATAACAATAGAACAAAAACATTCCGTAAAACTAAACAGTTGTTGGTCGCATTCCAGAAACCCCATACTGGTAACCCTATATCCAAACAAGGCATAGCCAGATGGATAGTGAAGTGTATACAAACTTCTTACCTGAAAGCTGAAAGGCAACTACTCATTACACCAAAGGCACACTCCACTAGAAAGAAAGGAGCAACAATGGCCTTTCTAGGAAACATACCAATGACAGAGATTTGTAAGGCAGCCACTTGGTCCACACCTCATACTTTTACCAAGCACTACTGTGTAGATGTGTTAGCAACACAACACGCCACAGTAGGACAGGCTGTACTAAGAACATTATTTCAAACAACTTCAACTCCTACAGGCTGACCACCGCTTTGGGAAGGATTACTGCTTTGTAGTCTATGCATAGCATGTGTATCTGCAGCTACATATGCCACTAAACGGAAAATGTCACTTACCCAGTGTACATCTGTTCGTGGCATGTTCAGCTGCAGATTCACATATGCCTCCCACCTCCCCGGGAACCTGTAGCCGTTTAAGTTAAATTAGAAATTGTACATATGTAAATAAACATTCCTTTACTTCAACTTTGTAGATACATCTCTATCCCATTGCATGGACATCTTTCTATTCTCACTCTATCACTCCTACCTTACACTCTGTGGGAAAACAATCTAAGATGGAGGCAATGCCCATGCGCAATGGAGCTGAAAGGGAGGAGTCACTCGGTCCCGTGACTTGAAAAGACATCTTTTAGGAAAAACAACTTGTAACACTCCGAGCCCAACACTAGATGGCAGGAATAGTGCATAGCATGTGAATCTGCAGCTGAACATGCCATGAACAGATGTACACTGGGTAAGTGACATTTTCCATATATATATATATATATATATATATATCGCAATGCAAAGCAGATAACAAGACTTTAAAAAAAAATAAAAAAATGCATCACCATGAGGCACGTGCACATCTGCATCATCTCCCTCCTTCATCAGCATCAGACCGCCAGATCCCAGAATCGATCGTGGAAAGAGAGATCAATTATCCTCACAGGAAGGATGACACACCTCTGCGTCCTGAGCATGTCTGAGATCTGAGTCACTCCCCGGTCCATCTGGTCTCAGCCTCTTATATACTTTAAACAAACAAGAGAGGACAACTCTAGAAACCCCTCCCACTCCATACGTTTATTATTTTAAAAAATGCTGGCTACTTCAGGTCATTTTTTAAAAGAACACCTCGGGAATTGGCCAATATCCCAAGGTGCACTCTCTCAAAACAAAACTGTTCCCTTCTGGAAACCTCCTCTCACTCCATAAGTTTATTATTCAATAAATGCTGGCTACTTCAGGTCAGTTTTGAAAAGAACACATCTGGGATTGGCCGAGATCCCAAGGTGCCCTCTCTCAAAACAAGAGCGTCCCTTGCTGTACCATAAACATAATCCTAGTACATTGTTATCAGCCTAAGCCCTTGGTGAGAAAGAACACACAAACATGCAGAATAAAAACATGAGGCCATTTTATAACGTGAGCATGGAAAAATACTTGCAGCTTTTAACGTGGTGGTGGCTAATGCTAAAATAAAGTCAATAGACAAAATGAAGTTGGTGGTCACTAATGTGATGGTGTGCTGCTAGGCTAAGTGCAACTTGGAGTCAGTGGTCAAAACACAAATATCATTACAAGGGGGACAAATGAAAAAGAACTATGATAAAAATATCCGCAAGTGGTGTGTACATCATCAACCAGCAAGACTCAGTAGGTACCACTTACCAGGTTGTTTACCACTCGGCTCCTGCATTGTGTGCAAGTGAATGGAGTGAATCTAAACAGTCAGGCGCAGTGGATGATTAGGACTTTGTTGGTGAAGTCAGCGGGCCCCAACCCTGATTGGGCAAGTTAAAGACGTGCCCTGTCGGTCATGTGATCCTTACACAAATGGTACTGAAACTCTAGAAACCCTGGCAGCTATCTTGTAGAGTGTAACCTAGCCGGTAGATGTGTGCATAGAAGTGCACATGCAGGTAAATATATTGTGTTAATGATAGTGTTCTGGTAAAACTCAAAAGCAGTGAGGCAACCGAATTAGAAAGCAGTGTTAATTGAAGGGGTGGGGGTTGAAATTGTGTGCCGGTTAGGTGGCCAAAAATCAATTAACAATTATAGGTGCTACTCATAGATAACAGCATAAAGACTCACCAATATGTTGGGATAATATGCAGCTCTTCTTGAAAGTATCCTCTAATCAGGCATCCAAAGCCTCAAACACAGCTTGCACATCAGACCAGGACCAGATATCTATTGCCTACCTGAAGTTGAACCCAACCAAGACAGAATTTGTGCTATTTGCAAAGAACAACTAACTTTATACAGTACAAACCTGCCTCGATGACATGAAGCTTAACAACTTCGAAACACCAACTTTCACTGAATCCCGAGTCACCTTGTACACCAACCTCACTCTCAAGGGACACATTGCCAAAGAAACAAAGACGGCCTGGTGCCAGCTGTATCTTCTAAAGAAACTCAAAAAGTTTCTTACAGAAAGCAACTTCAGATCAGCTGTTCATGCCCTTGTACTCTTACATCTGGAAAATGGTAGTGCCCTACTCAATTGCTTCCCAGACTCCACACCTGCTTATCTTGAAGAAAGGCTCCCCAAATCTGGTGAATCGCGCCAAACCAGTTGCAAGGATCCAATCGGACTGGAGACTAAGGAGTGTAAAAAGAAAAACCAAACAATACAACAGTCTTTTTCTATCTATGCACCTGTGATCTGGAACAACATCCCTTTATCCATTAAGACTAACCCGAAATTGCTCCAATTTGGGAAAGAGTTGAAGACTTGCCTAATTTTTACTCAGAAGAATTTTATTTTACTTCTTAAGCAATTATACAGAAGAAACTTTAAGACATGAAAGTAAAATAGTTGAAAACAAGTGTATTTACAATTATAAGTTAGTCATACAGTTGAATGGTTACATTGATCAGCACTCAGGAAGGGGGAAGAGGCTATGCAACAATGCTGTATTTCCCAATCTAATGTAAGAGCTTATGTATCTATTGCATGGTGCAATGACAATTATGGCAGAGATAGTGTATAAACATCAAGTTAATTTCTAATTCAGGAGGTGCAGTAACTTGTGCATATGAGTTAAAATTAGTAAGTGTTAGTCTTCAGAAGGGCTACTAGTGCTAAATTTCCCCGCAGTTCAGGGTACCTCAAACTGCTTGGAATTCTCATCACTTTAAAGCACACTGCGTTACAGTACACTTACGGTCCACAAACAAGCTTCTGCTCCTATTACTTCTTGACTTTATTCCTATCTTTGACCATATACAGCGTTCTGCTGCCTTTTGGCTAGGTTTTTGCTGTAGAAATACCATATACATACATACATATCCCTTCCCTTTTGTGAATGAGATACCTCCTCCTTTGAGGTGTCAGTAATATAAAAATATATTGCAAGTGAGTTTCGGTCATAAATCATTCATACATTAGGTACTGATTCGGTATTTGGAAGGGACGCCCACAACGTGTCCCTTCCAGTTACTGAATCAGTATCCATTCAGAATCTTATCTTGAAGTCAATTTTTTTTCTGATCCATAAAATGGGATTAGTTCATAAGAAAAAAACATTTTAATGGTTTAAAACACCAACCCGAAGTGTTTTGCAGCTGTTAAAATGCATAGTACATCTGCCTGTTAGCTCTGTATAATTCATATCATCAATTGTAAATTATTTTTGAAGGTATCTCTTTTGAATCTTTAGCACAACTGGAAAACCTGCATTCCTTTCTGGCTTCTACCTAAAATTTGTCAATGCCGGAGCCCTGCCCTTTGTTGTCTGTTCATAAATAAGCAATATTGTTTAAGCGACAAGCCCACACAAATCCTTTCTGTCTATTCTGTACTTTCAGCAACAACCATTGCACTTATGTGGTAAAGGAATCAGAGTCACGGCCAACAATTGTTAGGGGCCACAGAAAGGCCTAAAGCCAGAAAGCATGAAGGCAATGACAGTGGTAGAAAACGGAACACAACTGTAGCTTTCTGTCCGTAAATCAGTTCTGAGGTCCCTAGTGAAAACAGTCTGATTGAAGTGAAGCTTCACTCTTGCTTCATCCTTGAATCACTTCATGCTACTAACTGATTGTAGCAGAACAATAATTGGTGTGCAGGTAATATAGAAAGACCAAGTTGTCTTTTCCGATCTACTCATCAAGGATATCCCGCCTTGTACCTCCAGTGAGGGATTCAATTTACAGTGACTGCTTTATGAAACATAAATAAGTAAATAAGGTGCTTTGAACTATTTGTTGTCTATGGAGATGCTATAGATATACTGATTTTGGTATGCAGACACTGTACTGCAGGGTATATCTGCTGTTGAGTTGTACAAACTTTAATGATGTTTTTATTGGTGGGAAAATACCCTTCCTGTGATTGTAGCATTCTGTAGTCATCTGTTATTATTTTGGAGAACTATGCAAACGCACATTATATGTCCTAACTAGTACATGCAATAGACTGTCGTTTACCTTCTTTGAAGTATAAACGCCGTAAGCATTCCATTTATGTTGTCTTTTTAAGGACAGTTTTCAAGAGCAGTGCTTGTCTGTAAGACGCTGAAGTTCTAGAATTTCTTCGTTTCCATCCACAGTCCTTTATATGGCCTTCTTGCAGCTCCTTTACAGCTAGCCCAAGTGCCTTGTTTGCCCCAAATTTCCATGGCCTTTTCATATCAAGAGTGTTGCTTTGCCCAGTGCCCCACTCCAATTCACCCATCCCTTTAATCAAAAGAGCTCCTTCGTCCAATGGAAAAGCCGGACCGGTCATCCAGCGCTTTGCGTTCTCCCAACAGATGAGGTCCACAGGAGCACGCATCTCGGCGCCCTGATGAAACTAGTGAAGGCGATTCCAGAATTCCTGTTCGGCGGTTCAGAAATGACCAGCAGCCCATCACCTACTGAAAGTGTTGACAAAAAGGCTTGGCTGAAGAAGCCAGACTCTGATGGTAAGCACAGCAGTCTCTTCACTTTTAGGCGCTGCTACAGCTATGAAAACTCCAGGGCTTGGAATGTTCTGCAAGATGTACTGCAGTTTGATTTCATGGCTATTTAATGTTGATGTCTTCACTTAAACATCGAATTGCAGTGGATATGGGTATCTTACTGTGTCAAAGCAGAGAATGCAGTACCTGTACTGTGAGGTCATGGAAAGCTCTGGCAAAAATTGACCTCTTGCAGATCAGGTTTTGTTTTAGCAGTGTGCCAGAGATGCCGGCCTGCAAGTCCCTTTTCCTATTTTACTAAGCAGAAACATCTTTTATTCAGTGGATAAGAAAATATTAGTAATTAAGTGACCAAGCATGAAAAGTGAAGAATCACAAAGGTATTCATATGTGTAAAGAACAATAGCACCAAGCAGAACCGTTTTCCCTTGCCCAAAATGGTTTGCTTAGATATAATTTCCTCTTGCACAGTGAAATCTGAGACAACTTCAGACAGCTCACATCTGCCAGTTTTGGAGGATCGTCTGACTGAGCTATGGAGTGCCCCCAGTACGCCAAGCAGCATCGTGCAAGCAAATATGGAGGAGAGTAGACTGGACACTGGAGGAAAAAGGCCATCAACAGAAGGTAAACCCAGTTATAGCCGACAAGAAGCCATTTTCCAACACCAAGAGGCATCTGGAAAACACTCTATTAATGACACAAATAGAGCATGGCAGAGAATAAAGCAAATATATCCCATTGTGAATTCTAATTTGCCATTTTCAAACCATCTACACACAGTTGAATAAATGGGTGTTTTAGGAAATGTAGTACGTAATTGCGGAATTTATGCCACTAGTTTCTAGAATGTGGTAAGAACCTTGGCAGTAGGAGCTGCATCCTTTACTTCAACTCAGCCCACAGGTCTTAAGTGGGATCAGTAGAACAGACGATGTCGTAGAGTAGCATTAAAGCAGGACGGGGCAGAGCATCTAGAAGCATACGTGTCCTCTAGTTGCACTAGCTAACTATTAGAAATATAAACTCTAAGGAGAAAGTAATTGTGGAGTGGTGGTCAACAAAATGTATTAGTTTCTTTAATACAATTTTTTGGTATTTTTATCATGCTCAAAATGTATCAGTATCATGCATATTGTGTGCCTCACAGTGGAACAAGGAAGTGAATATCTTTGAAATCTACAAAACTAAATCCTATTAGTGAAGGATCTCAATAATGAGTAGCCAGGTTTAGTGACACTCCCTTACATGCCCTGCGGTACTGTTGTCACTGCTTTTGGTATCCCTGATATTAGTCATCCTGTAGGCAGAAGCAGGAAAAGAAAGTAAACATGCTGTAAATGTCATGTTTAATTTCTGTAGTTTCCACTCCCTGTCCTTCCCCTACCCTCCAGCATCAAATAGGAGGCTGTTGAGGGTCTACGAGTGCAGTGGAAAGGATCGCCTTGCGATGTTTTACAAGGGTAAAATGGTGTGTCAGATCACTGTATGATTAACCAGCATTCTTGTCAATGTTGTTTAAATAAACAGAATTAAAAGATTTTCTGTTGATTTTACTTCCTGTCCAATTCTGATACTTGACCATCAAATCTGTCAAAAATTATGATTATTTTCTCAGGATAAATAAAATCATGGGTGATGTTTGCTGTAGAAATGTGGAATTAACTCAGTCTTTGAAACCTTATGTTTGCGCACACGATAGGACAACTCATTGATTTACACATTCTCCTAATGACAGTAAATAATGTCTGTCATCTGACTAGTCTTAATGTTATATGGTAGATACCTAGTTGGCTTACTTATCATCTTGACTCATGGCAATATGTTACTCTTTGACACCTTTCATATTTGTGCACATTCTCTTAAGGTATCTCTTCCAAAAATCTGCAAAAAAATGCATTTGTTGCCTGCTGTTGTATTTAACTAGTAATGACAGAGGCAGTATTACATGAGATTTCACTTGATTCAATACTGTAAAAATTATCCTGTTTTTCGTTCTGTCAGTTTTGTGTGTAAAGCATTTCGCCTGCTCTAGAAAACTTGTAAACCTTTACAGAACAGTGACATTCCTGAATGCCACCAATTCTTCTTATGCTCACACAATAGAAGGATAATATTGATTTGCAGAAGTCTAGCTAGCATAGAGACAATATTCAGATCCTAATATTGATGACCAATTATTTTCCAGTTAAGTTTCAGTAGCCTCATATCTTGAACCTGCCAAAGTACCAAGTTTCCTCTGGGTAAATATATAACTTTCTGGCATTTCTAACAGAAAGATTACAAAGTCAGCAGCTTTTCAAGAGTACAACTTTGGTTCGTTTGTAGTCATTATTCCTCTAAGTGGATGAAAAAGGATTGGAATGACTGCATTTAATAATACCCTCTGATTTTGTAGAGTGGAAATATTAGTTCTGAATCATTACTAGTGGCCATTTCTGATGCGTTTCAATGACATTGGATTAAGTTGTATTGTCTAAGAGTCATGACACAAATAAATGTTTACAGAACACTTGCAGTTACAACTGTTTCAAATGGTTCACGTTTGTTTTGGTGCGGATCAGGCAGCTGCTTGAACTTTGTTCAGAGATTGTCACCTGAAATGTCCTAAGTGACTTTTCCAGCAAGATACTCCCTCACAGACTTATATTCCTCGATATTGTATGGAAGTACTGTCTCCAGAATTTAGAGATAGATCGTTGTGCATAGGTGATATTTTGCCTTTTCAGTGGAAGTTTTCCATTGAAAAGGCTGTTGTTCCTTCTCTTTGGCACCTTACAGCTTGTCAAACATTGTCTTTGTGGCTTCCATAGTTTGCCTACCTGACTAACCCCTCCCCAACCACTGCTTGCAAATTCTGAATGGTATTTCTCAGACTTCTCTAATTGCGCACTGGATCTTTCCCATCTCATAGCGGTGCTGCCTTTCCTCCTGTCATGCCTCAGAATGATGACCACCTCTTTTAACCTTGATATGCAGCTTACCTTTGCGAAATCTGGGCATTCCCTCTAAAGCTATACCTCCAGTTCTGGACTGATTGCCCAATGCAGACTATCACTCACTTCATCTTGGTTAGCCCGATGTGGCTGTACCTCAAAGTATAGATTGTTCCTGAACTTTGGCCCGTGCAGTCACCACCAATATCTGTGAATTTGAATGACTTCACCATATCCATCGTCAAGCAAAAGCTACATGTTCAAGTAATTCAGAGTATTCCTTTAAATGCTCACACGAGCAGAAAGCATATTCTGGTATTATAATTTGTATTTTTGTATTATTTGTATTTTGTATTATTGTATTGATGATGTGTTATATCTCTGACAATTAAAACAGGAGATGTTTCTGTGGCTGATACCAGCTTTCCCTACTTGGTCACCTGTCAGTCATCTCTGAGCAGCTTATCCAACAGCAGCACCCCTAACCAGACCCTACCAAGAGATCATGAGCGGGGGACACCAGTAATAGGGGCCAAGAATACACATGAGGAAGGTGAGCTTGAACTCTTGCAACATCTTAAAGAAGAGATGTGGTCTAGTGGCAAGATCATAGGCAAACATATCATCATGCATTTGTTCTGATCATGGCTTCCTCACGTGTCCAGATTATGTGATCTTGGGCAATCAGCTTTATGCCCTTGGTTACCTGTCCTCTTATCTTCAACAGCAGAAATGACTAGACGCATTATTATCTCTTCTGTTAAGTACGATATAAAGCTGGGAATGTAAAATAATAAAGCAGTCCCTTTCTTAGGCTCATTCAGTTTCTTAACATTTTTACAGCCTTCACCGGCATCTCCTAGCTTGACTTTTAAGAGCTGATCTTTAAAAGAAAACATTATTTTTGTTAAGGCTGTTTAAATACTGTAGCAGCTCCTATTTTCGCTCTGTCTAGAGGGATGTTTGGACACCAAAGAGCTAAGTATCGCTGCTTCTTTTTTAAACTATGTGTATCGATTGTGTCCCTTTTAATAGATGTATGCATGAAAAAGTACTACGTTTTCTCAAATGTATTTGTGTGTTTTTGCATGTGTGCATTTTTAACTTGTAACTCTTATGTTAAGTAGGATACAAATAGAAAAGTACAAATATATAGTACAGAAAGGATGCAACCCTTATTATTCAAGGCTAGATTACTTTGGAGAATAAATGGAAACTGTGAACAGGAGATACAAGACCTGTTTCCAGGTAGCTACATAGCTTTACAGTGCTATTAAAAGTGCATACCCAGTTCGCTGTGGTTTGGTGAATCCCAGTAAAATAAGCAGTGTGAGCGTTCGTGAATGAATTTCTACGTCCAGAAACTCTTTCACGGGTCCGGCTTTACTGCTAGTGATGCCCAGTGCAACAATGTTTTTTGGTGCCCCACAATTACCACCTTTGCCACGGATTCCCTCATCACCCTTCAACAGCGCCCTCAACGTCCATAACCACTCTCTCTCAGATGCATTTAATTATATAGCAACACTCATACCAGTGTAGCATGTCAGAGCACTTTACAGCACAAACACATTACACAGAGACAACTCAATCATATTTGTTTAAATCAGTGTATAGCAAATGTTACATAAGACAGAGGACTACAAGCTCTATGAGTCACTTCATCCATACTGGTAGGAAGCATAGCCTAAGAGAGCTTGATCTGGAGAATCACAAACTTGTGCTTTAAAAAGTACACCCATGATTTGGGGTTGTCTTCATTAAGAAGAATCGATTTTTACCCAAATGAATCCTTTTTGCAACAATAGGATAATGAAAGACTGCTCTATGTTAGGATCTTAACTTGTGAACTGCAAGTAACTAAAGAATTTCTCAGACAAAAGCAGTAACCCACTCACCTATTTCATTATATGCACTCTGTGATCTGCATGGTGCAGGTTCTTTGCAGCAGGCATGTTAACCCTCTGCACTACCTTATGATGAGTTAAAACTTCCACTTGACAGAACTCATCTCTCTCTCTCCAGCAGGTCCATTAATCACCAGAGTTATCTTGACATTTTAATTGTTGCCTGAAAATTGCTGGCAGGAAGGAAAGCAGCAGCAGGTGCTTTCAAACCGTAAAATACTTGCAGCGCCCCCAACCAAAGTCAGCGCCTGGCGCAATGACACCTGCCACCGCCCTAGAGCCCTGCTCTTTCAAGTATTATATTCATAAACAGAACAAAAGAGCATCAATCAGGCACAGTTATCGGCAAAGGTTTAACGTTGGGAGGCGGTCAGGACAACATGACTTGATAGTGCTTTCAAACCTCACTAAAGTCCAGTCTTGTACTAGGTCATCAAAAGGGCCTCTCAGAATCTCTCCTGCAAATAAATAGTATGACCAAAAGCACAGCGTATCTTGTTTTCCCCACCAACATATCTTACGTATGTTGAGCTCTGTTCTGCTTTCCTTCTTATCTCGTTTTCAGAGCTTACAGAACATATCAAGAATGCACTTCTGAGTTCAAAGAAGACCTTTATTGTTGTTAATTCTACTAAAACCACAAGTTCGTGAGAGACAAATTAATAGATTTCAAGCACACGTTCAATGAAAACAAAAAATATTTGCAATGTACACAGCAGGTTATATATATATAAGATATTGAATGCAAAGCAAAACAAATACTTCACCGTGTGAGAAACTATTTACAGCTTCATCTTTCTGGGGTCTGCAAGTTGATGACTCCAGTCAACTGCGAGAAAGAGATTATCTACCCACACGGGAGACTGGCAACTGGCACCAAGTTGCAGCCTGAAGTCAGGCAGATTCGAATCTAATTCTCTGAAGCCCTGAGCCACCCTTAGAACAGCGTTCCCCCTCCTCTCAGATCCGGGAAAACTACGCAAGCCTTTGGAGACTGGCCAGATCTCCTAGACTGCTCCTCTTCCCAGGTTTGAGCTGAAAGGAAAACACCAAATGTACTCTCTCTTATCAGGTCTAGTCTAGTGTGAGAAGAAAACAGCTTGGTTCATCTTGTGGCAAAACACAGCTTGGAAAAATACAGCTTGGATTCTCAACTGCAATGTCTAACTCCACGTTAAAGGCAATAGGCAGCTAACCTAAATATCAAATGTAATGTCTAATGTCATGTCAAAGCCAATAGGCAGCTAAGCTGAATACAAAATGCAATGTCTAATATCATGTCAAAGCCAGTAGGCAGCTGAGCTGAATACAAAATGCAATGTCTAATATCATGTCAAAGCCAATAGGCAGCTGAACTGAATACAAAATGTAATGTATAATATCATGTCAAAGCCAATAGGCAGCTAAGCTGGATACAGAATGTAATATCTAATAGCATGTCAAAGCCAATAGGCAGCTAGACTGAATACAGCATGTCAAAGCCAATAGGCGGCTAGGCTGAACAAAACATACAATGTGCTACTGGTGAACATTGAGCAACTAAAATGCACAGTGGTGAAACACAAAGTCATTGGTCAAACTTAATCAATAGCATCACAAGCTCCCACTCTGAGTATGTGTGTGTATTCAAGTTACAGGTTTGAATCCCATTAAGGTCTTCTTTACATCATAGTAGCACGTCATTAGGAGACAACAAAGAATTCAGTTTTAAATGTGTTTTATAACAGTAGCTATTTCTAATAATTAGTTACATATTTTGACTGTTGGCAATTGTCCCTAGAGCTGCACACAAGCCGAGTTTCTGACCCTTCGGGTCCAGTTGCCCACATGAAGGAAATTCCTGCGAGTAAGCCCAGCCCTTGCAACACACCAGCTAGGACCTCAACTCCCAGCACCATACGCCAGGAGGGTGAGATCATGAGACCTGAGTCAGGAAGGAAGAGACTGTCTGGAGAAAGTAAGCCATAAACCACTTACTACTCAGGGTAACTTTGTTATTTGGCTGCATTTTGCACCTTTCTGTTTTACACTCCATCCTTTTAGGAAAACTGTTTTGCACATTTCAGTTGTATAATCTTTGAAAAATATTGCTTTGCATTTTACCATTTGAGCTTTTGCATTTCAACTACTGGATCAACTGTTTAGATGTCAGTTGCACTTCTGTGATTGGACTAGGGTGAACCAATCACTGACTGGCCTGGGAGGAGCCTGTTAGAGCTTCCCTGGTATTTCATGGAGGCAGCAGCACGGACGCGCAGAGAGGGCATGCCGCTGACGCGACAAAGGCAAGCCTATCTGCGACAGTCTGTGCATGGATGGCACTATCGGCCAGCATCCCTATTTCTTTTCATTCTCACAGATTTGTTTATTTACCCTGACACACTCCATACTTTTAGGATTCCCTCCCGGCTCTGTAGTGTGCACAAGTGGGCCCCAGATGAGCTGGCGTAATGCTGCAAGACCTGCGGTTTCACAATTAGCTCTCCTGTACCTGTCATCAGGCCGCCTCCTCAGATTATGGCGTACAAGCTTCACAGCATTAACTGTCGCTCCCACACAATGCCAATGTCTTTAATTTCATCCAGGACAGTGCTTCAGATGCCCTGTTTCTCACTGAAATCTGGCTACGCCAGGTCACAATAGCAGAATCTTCCTTAGCGCTACCTTCTGGCTACCACCAGAAGAACATCAATAGAACCAATTGCAGAAGGGTTGGTATTGCAGTGATCTATGGAGATAGTTATGTATGTAGCCTCCCTCATCACACTATCCCAGACTGCAAAAGTGCTCTTTTTAAAATTTCTTTAAACAGCGATTTCACTTTCTCAGGGCTTCTCATCTATCGTCCCCATTGCCCCGCCAAAGCTTTTAGGGAGTTACTGACCAATATTACAGCCCCATTTATCATTAAATCAGCCAATGTCAACATCCTGGGAGACCTTGATATTCATATTTAATTGCCAAATTTATCAGTGATCTTGCTGCTTTGCAATTAACTCATTTGGTGTCTATAGCGACGCACTCAGCTGGTTTTCTCTTAGAGCTCTTTTTTTCTAACTCTACATGCCTTCGAGCCGCAACTCCCCTTCCCATGCCTTGGATGAACCACTTCATGATCCTCCTGCCTATTCACCTGCCTCATCAAATACAAACATCCATCTCTGATCGGATTATGAAACATCCCTAACACAAGCTTAATACCCAGAAATTTGGTAATCTTCATCATCATAACACAGCTTTATTCGGTCGTAAAACCATCAAAGCATAAACAATACTCATAATACAATATACAGATAAATCATATACTACAATATACAAATCAGAATTGATATAAAATAAATGAACAAAAAGATAAAAACATCATTCATTATTGGCAATAAACTAGTAAAAATCTCTCAATACGTGTCCCAAAACATACATATTTACAGATTACAATGTTTTTAAAAAACTAATCCGTATATACCATGCAGCCACAACAAACTTGCTAACTGGATGGATCAGAATATCAGAGGTATTGCTCTTTAAAATCCTAAGGGCAATGGCAAATTGTTTAAAACCCAACATCTGACAGACTAGACGAATCCACTTACATTGGGGAAGGACATACGCTGTACAGAAGAACATGAAGTGTTCAACTGATTTCGGAACAGTATTGCAGCATGGACATAAATTGGACACCAGCGATGACCTTCAACGACCAACAGAAGACATTAAACGGCAAACACCCATAACGGAAGTGGGCGTACAAACTCTTTCCCAAAGAGTCGGTAATAAGATCTAAATAGGGCTCAAAATCGGGATACCATTTAAAACTGAGAAATGCATTGGTCAATTGCCCATGCAATGAACCAAGGAGATAGTTATTCCTGACATAGGGACCAGTAAGCAGTTTTCAAAGACAATTTATGAGCCTTGCCTAAATCCTGGGGATTCTCCCAGTAGTTCCCTAGCCCCAGGGTACGAAGCCAGTTGGACACATGCCTAAACCATGGGATAGAGGCTGCATTAGTTCTTTTTAAAAAGATCAGGAAGAGAGTCCCTATAAATAACAAGCTGGAGGGGGGTCGTCCAAATTCTTACCCAGAAGAGCAATGGTCTTAAAGCTATCATATCAGAAATACGGTTAAGACCAAGATCCAAAAAGATGGGAATCAGGGGAGTACTGCCTGGGCATGCAAGTAGTGCTCTGGCAAAATTATTTTCACCCACAGATAATTTTGAGGTTTTACAAAAGCCCCACACCTCAGCACCATAAGTAGCAGCATTTTGTGCTTTAGCTAGATAAATCTGAATAGCTGGAGAGACGGCTTCCGTAGCAATACTCTTATAAAAGCTCAGAATGTCCCCAGATCTGTGTTGAAGAAGAGAGACACTCTTATTAATCTGTCCTTCCTAGTGCAATTTGTTAGAAATCCTAACACCCAAATAATATATAGAACTTACTTTCCCCAAGGGAGCCCCAGCTAAAGAGGTACATCTCCTGACTGGTCCTGTGCTAAATACCATTAATTTGGTTTTACTAACATTCAGTTCCAGCCCATGGTCAGTACAGAATGTTACAAATTTATCCACGAGGGTCTGAAGACCCATTGGGGTCTTGGAAATGAGGAGAGAGTCGTCCGCAAAGAACAATATAGGAATCTTTTGCGCATTTAGGGAAGGGGCATTATTTTGACAGAGATACAGCTAGTATCACCTCATTTATATATAAAGTGAATAGAGTTGGTGCCACAACACATCCTTTGCGAACCCCCCAATGAATAGCAATATGGTTTGTCAATACACCCTGATTACCCCAACTCCCTGGGCATATGTGCCCTAATGTTACCGCTGCAGGAGATGGATTATATTTGTTGGAGTGCCTATTTTATTTAGAACATCCCATAATTTTTCTCTAAGAACCATATCAAATGCAGACCTAAAGGTCCACGAAAGCAACACACAGATTTTGTTTAGCAAGCCTTACATATTTCCAGTATAAAAGTGCCAGCCTAAAAACTTGATCCACAATGCTAGTTTTAGGGCGAAAACCTGCCTGGAGTGGAGACATCTCATAATGGGTGTCAGCCCAATCTAGAAGCCTTTTCAGAAGTTGTTTAGCAAAAACGTTTTGAAGGTTGTCAATGAGACTAATAGGTCTCTTATTAACAGAAGAGCCCACCACTCCCTTTTTGTAAATGGGAACTATTTCAGCCCCTTTCCAGGTACTGGGTATCGGACCGCCTGCTGCTATTGTGTTAGATATCATGTTTATATAACTGGACCAGACCACTGGCTCAGGCTTGTATAAATCCCCCGGTATCTTATCTGGACCTTGGGCTTTAGAGGGTTTAAGGGAATTATTTGCAGCTAGTGTTTCCTCCAGGGTAAAGACAATATGATCATACTGTTTGCGCTCATCCGCTCCCGAGTCACCAAATGGTAGGCACACTGCAGCCGACTGCTGGGAATAAAGATTATAAGAGTTAAAAATACAGGGCAAAGCATGAAGATTGGAGAAAGGATCAACACAACTGTCAGGTTGGATATGAATACAAGTTATGTTCTTACCCTCTCCATGTCTATCAGACAGAATTTTTTTTAAAACTGGTTGTCATTGTGTCTGGCAGCATCCAGTAGACTCTGCCAGATTAACTCATCCCGGCTTTTCTTTGCCTGTGCTATACCTTTGTAATAGGCCAGTCTGGCTGTTCTGATCGCCCCCTGAGAGTGAAACACAATGGCTAGCTTGAGTGCAAGTTTAGCCTTTGAATAATCCTTATTAAACCACTCCCTAAGTTTAAGTGAGTGATTGAATTGCTTAGTGGGAATTTTCTTGTAAAACATATTCTGTAATTTGTGTGTCATTGTCTCATGGATGGTAAGAATTGGAATACTGGCAACCTCATGTCCCTCATAATCGGCCATAGCATCAATCAACAATTTATAGATCTCCCTAATTGTATATGGATTGGAAAACACGTTTGGCCAACTTACACTAGTATGACTATTTTGCAAATATGGCTCTGGGACAACAGTGTGATGAATATTCAAGAACCTCCTAAATTCAACACTATGTAAAATAAGAAGCAGGGAGTTATGGTCACTGTCATGGCGAACATCCACCTTCATATCTTCCAACATTGGCCATAACCTGACATCCAATAAAAAATAATCAATAACACTAGACGACTGGCCTAGTTTAAAAGTGGGGGCAATGTTTGAATCAGAGTGCGTTCGACCATTACAGGCCTTAAGACCATACTTAAGTCACAGTGATGTCAACTGTAAGGCAACACATGAACGGTAATAGGATTGCTCATGAGCCAAAAGAGGAATACCCCATTGTTCATCCTCTTTAACGATTAGGTCATTGCTTAAATAAGAGGGTTCAAATGTGCAATTCATATCCCTTGCAACCACTACCTTAGTGTTGGGGGACAGGGTATCTAAATATTCAGCCATCTGAATCAAGGTCTGAAACTCCAATCCCTGCGACACTGACCTTGAATAAGTATTAATTATAATAACCTTGAAACCTCTGTTAAATACAAGCTGCACACCTAGAACTCTGGGGAATCAATTTTTAATTCAGGATAGTTGCGCTGCAACCTCTTGTTAAGCAATATCAATAAACCTCCCTTGGCGCGACCAGAATTTCCGTCTGCCCGTTGGGCCATCACCTGATATGATATAAAACCATCCAGAAAGACAAGGTCCACAGCCCGCGTCTCCTGGAATAAGCATATATCCTGCTTGTTTATATAATTCACCCATTCAGGATCCAGCACTTTCCTTCCCAGCCCTGCCAAATTCCAAGACATAATGAAAAGTTCAGCGCTAGTTCCCAAGTCTCTGGGTCCAGAGCACTGGGCTTCCCCATAATCAGCAGACTCGTTAAACACCCCAAACCTACCCACCAAACGCCAAGTAGAAATCGTTAGGTTGGAGTCAGTGGATAGTCAATCAATATCTGATGATAGATGCGAGTTGTTTCCAACCAAGGTCAAAGCACAATTATTGCTAGTGTCAGCCTTCCCACCAATTGGATCTCCGCAATCTGTGGGCAAACTAGCGGAGGGCGGAGAAGATTTCAGTCTAATACCGGCCCCACTAGACTTTCTAAGATAAAAAAGTGCACAATTCAAAATCAATGAGATTATTCATTAACGACCTGTCCACAAAATAAATGGAAATAAAATCAAATTTAGAGCCAGACTGACAGTGTCTACCCACCTCCAGAATATCTGCTCAAATAACAGGGTGGCACTTCCGCTGGACTCTCAACCAATAAAAAACCTTGTTTAGCAGAGAATCCCGAGTTTCTACAGACCCCGGAAGCAACTTGGGTACTTCAATCATAAACAAGGTACATCCTTGGTTCCCAGGAGCTCGAGCCTGTTTCTTGGGTGCTAGCCATCTCGTTCCCACCTGATGTGGGACATCATCAGGTGGCTTGGTATGGTAAGTTGGTGAGATGACTGCTCCACTCAGCACCTGGGAACCAACCACCCCCCCAGAATTCTCAATATAGTCTGCAAATTTAATTTTACCGGATCTATCAGGCCCAGTGGAATCCCAACCCTTGGTATCAGTGGTGCACTTGCGCCTAGTGGCCTCAAGGGGGGCCTGTGATCCTTCAATATGGAGAGCAGATAAAGTGAGAAGAGAAATGGTACCAGGCTGTGAGGATTGATTGCCTACTTGAGGCCTCGATTCAGATAGAGCTGGAACAGTGGGTAAGCCCCCCGTGATGGGATAGAGCACGGCCAAACTTGGTCGAGAACACCTACAGCCACACAACAACCCAGGTTCCCTCGTCAATTGGTTCATCAATGTCAGCATTAGATTCTTCACTTTGTCGAACTTGAGGTGAACAGAGGCCAAATCAGGGTTACCGTGCAGTGTCTTCGATCTATCCATACCCAGAGGTGAATTCATCGCATCTTCAAAATCCGCTCATGACCTAGTGCGTGTGTGTGTAACAATGTTGCAGGGTTCTTCTTCCTTCCCCAGAGGCCCATACCGGTTAGAACATGGGATATTAAACATCACCGAAACCTCAGGACTTAAGGGAGGACAGGGAGCCTCGTCCCCCATAGGAAAGAGGGCCTGTAGTACGTGATACAGCATCCAACCAATCCAATTGCACTGGAAGTGGTTTTGACCTTTGAGCTTGAAGGATCATCTTTAATTCAGTCTCCCTAGGTGGATTAGGCTGCAGTTGCTTTTTCTTAAATATATCAGGAATTTTAACAACAGGGGATCCTGTTTTAAAGGTGGTAAGTTCGAATTATTCCTTAAAATGGCCTCCACTTCTTCAATTAAAGTATCTATGTCTTCTAAAGAGTGGCTTCCTTGGTTAGACATAAGGCTTGTTTTATTTTTAAGCCGTTTCCTTGATTTTTTTGAGCCACTAATAAGAGCGGGAGTATCCACAGCCTTACGTTTCCCCATCTCTAGGTGGCAAAATAGTAAACAGTAGAAGGTGTGTAAAAATGGATAAGTCAAACTTTAAAGCAAATCTTAAAGTTATAGGCTTACTTCTCTAGAAGGTAGTAAAGCCCAGCCCTTGTCAGATGATGACGGGCCTGTCTTGGCCCGGGCACAACCCATGCTGCGGGGGCCTACGAGCACTTAAAAGCACGAGATGGCAGCAAGGGAGGGATCACAGGCTGCCCCCAGAACACAACGTTCTGTTACAAGAAGTACAATCACTACTACTAAAAGAGGCAATAGAATTAGTTCCAAAATCTCAACACGGAACAGGGGTATACTCACTATACTTCCTCATTCCCAAAAACAGTGTCACTCTCAGACCCATTTTAGATCTCAGACCACTAACTCTATATATCCTGTCAGAACACTTTCACATGGTAACTCTGCAGGACGTCATTGCACTACTACAAAAACAAGATTACATGACTGCATTAGATCTCAGAGATGCGTATTTTCATATACCCATCCATCCAGCTCACAGAAAATACCTAAGGTTTGTGATAGCTGGAAAACACTACCAATTCAAAGTTCTGCCATTCGGCATAACAACAGCTCCAAGAGTATTCACAAAATGTCTAGCGGTAGTAGCAGCTTACCTAAGAAGACAACACATACATGTCTTTCCCTATCTAGATGATTGTATAATATTGCTTGATTTTATTAGCCAATGTCAACAACACACTCAATACACAACAGAAACACTACATACATTAGGATTCACTCTCAATTACCAAAAATCACATCTTCAACCAGACCAGGTTCAACCTTACCTAGGTGCTATTCTCAATACACAAAAAGCCTTAGCCTATCCAAATACACAAAGGATACAAGCTTTCTAAAACCTCATACCACAAATGCAGCTAAATCAACAATACATGGTAAGATTTATCATTTATCATGAGACTATTGGGAATGGTGGCATCCTGCATAGCAATAGTACTGCATGCAAGACTAACTATGAGAACCTACAACAGTGCCTCTCACAACAGTGGTTTCAAGCACAGGGTCAGTTGCAAGATCTAGTGTTAGACCGCCAAACGCACAAGTCCCTTCGGTGGTGGAATCTCAGCAATTTAATGAAGTGGCAGTCATTTCAGGACCCTGTGCATCAGACCACAAAAACAACTAATGCATTAACGATAGGTTGGAGAGTTCATCTCAACAACCTTACCATACAAGGGGAATGGGATTCAAAACAGTTAAATTATTACATAAACCATTTAGAATTATTAGCTGTGTTCCCTGCCCTAAAAGCGTTTCAACCACTTCTCAAACACAAGACTGTCTTGATAAAAACAGACAGTATGACAACCATGTACTATCTAAAAAAACAAGGCCGGACACATTAATCTCAACTGTCCCTTTTAGCCCAAACAATATGAAAATGGACAATTCACAATCACATTCACTTATTAGCAGAATTCATTCCAGGAATACACAATAAGCTAGCTGATCTCCTAAGCAGAACACACCAACAGATACACGAATGGGAGATCCGTCTCCGGTACTTCAACAGTACTTTTAAAAGTGGGGGAGACCAGAAATAGACCTATTCGCAACACGCGAAAACGCAGAATGCCAAAACTTCGCATCCAGACACCCACACCCTCTGTCCAAGGACAATGCTCCATGGATCAACTGGTCAGGGATATTTGCTTACGCTTTTCCCCCTCTCCCACTGCTTCCATTTCTGGTCAACAAACTGTGTCAAACCTCTCTCACCATGATACTTATAGCCCCCACGTGGGCACAACAACATTGGTACACAACACTCCTAGACCTGTCAGTAGTACCTCACTGCAAACTTCCCAACAGACCTGATTTGTTAACACAAAACAAAGGACAAATCAGACATCTCAAACCCAGTGCTTTCAACTTAGCGATTTGGCTCCTAAAGTCATAGAATTTGGATACTTGCAACTTCCGTTAGAATCTATGAAAGTTCTCAAACAAGCATGCAAACTTACAACTAGACAATGCTATGCCAACAAGTGGAAACTATTTGTTTATTACTGTCAATCTAAAAATATTCACCCACTTACAGCATCAATACAAGATATTGTATGCTACCTACTTCATTTACAAAAGTCAAATTTAGCTTTCTCATCTATTAAAATTCATCTTACTGCCATATCGGCATACTTCAAACTATGCAACATGCCTCTCTCTTTAAAGTTCCAGTTATTAAAGCCTTCATGGCAGGACTAAAACGTATTATTATACCAAGAACACCACCAGTGCCTTTTTGGAATCTAAACATTGTACTCACAAGACTAATGGGCCCACCTTTTGAACCCATGCATACGTCTGAAATTCAATTTCTAACATGGAAAGTTGCTTTCTTAGTAGCAATTACTTCATTATGAAGAGTTAGTTAAATACAAGCATTCACTCTTGAGGAACCTTTTTTACAAGTACACAAGCATAACATTGTATTTACAACTAATCCAAATTGTTTGCCAAAGGTTGTATCGCCTTTTCATATAAACCAAACAGTGGAATTGCCAGTCTTCTTCCCACAGCCAGATTCAAGTGCTGAAAGAGCCCTTCTCACTCTTGACCTTAAAAGAGCTCTAATGTATTACTTGGATAGAACAAAAGAGTTTAGAAAAACTAAACAGCTTTTCGTTGCCTTTCAGCAACCACATAAAGGTATTTCTATCTCTAAACAAGGATTAGCTAGATGGATTGTTAAAGGTATTCAAACATGTTACATTAAAGTAAAACGCCAACTTTTAATAACACCTAAAGCTCATTCTACTAGGGAAAAAGGTGCTTCTATGGCATTTTTTGGAAACATACCAATGGCAGACATATGCAAAGCTGCCACATGGTCTACACCACTTACATTTACAAAGCATTACTGTGTGGATGTATTTTCAAAGCAACACAGGTCAATGTTGGTCAAGCTGTCCTAAAAACATTATTTCAAACAACTCCAACTCCTACAGGCTAGCCACCGCTTCTTCTGGGGAGAGTAACTGCTTTTTAGTCTATGCATAGCATTTGTATCTGCAGCTACGCATGCCATTGAACGCAAAATGTCACTTACACAGTGTACATCTGTTTGTGGCATGTAGTGCTGCAGATTCACATGCACCCTCCCTCCTCCTCAGAAGCCTGTAGTCATTGCAGTTTCTTATTTGTACATATGTGTATACATTTACATTTGCATGGACATCTTATTTAATTATTAAATTTTTATGCCACATTTACATTCTTTCACTCTATCACTCCTTCGTATACCCTCTTGGGGGAAAACAGTATAACAAAGAAGTCAATGCCCATGTGCCCTGTGCCCGAGAGGAGGAGTCCCTCGATCCCTTGACTCCAAAAAGACTTATTTGAAGAAAAACAACTTGTAACACTCCGCGCCCAACACTAGATGGCGGAAGCTATGCATAGCATATGAATCTGCAGCACTACTTTATATATATATATAAAATCAGCATAAACAATAAAGGGAATGTGGTGTAAAGCACTCAGGAGCTCAACACATTAAGAATGAAGCTCAGTAAGTTCCTCGCCCACAATTGCTGTTAAGGATTCAGACTGCTAATACCATATATTGGATATAAAGGCAAAGGCAAAGGCAGGGTCTGTAGAGCCAACCCCTATAGTGATGTTATAAAAGGAACTGAAAGACAATATTCACAGTGGAAAAGAAACACCACATAGGGTTTCAGCTGAGCCCACAGATCCTGGCAATCAAATAGAAACATGCAAGGCAGTAGCAACAAGGATGTAGAACTAAATACAATCATGATAGACAAGGAGCTAGCAAGAAAGATTTCTTAACAGGAAAGAAGGGAAAACAAGGGCACACTTGGCAGAAAGCAAGTTACAGACATACAAGGAGACTAGAAGCAAGACATCAGGAAAACAACCAACTAGGAACTGGAACAAGAAAATGGAAAGAAACACAAGGACTGGGAAAAGGAAAATACAGAAGGAGAGGCTTTGAGTGAGCACAAGAAGTGCTAGTGCAGGAATCAAGGAAATAAGGGCACACTGAAAGCAGAAATAGCTCAAGGAACAAGTAATAGCAGAAGCGCAGGAGTCAAGTAGCCCTGCAGGGAGTGCTAGTTCAGGAACAAGAATTTGCTAAGGCTCAGAATCAAGGTAGCACTGCGGGGATTGCTAGTTCAGGAATAAGGATTTGCTTGAGCTCAGGAACAAGGATAGCTACATCTCAGAAACAAGCATAGCTATAGCTCAGAAATGGGAACAAGAGATAACTACAGCTCAGGAACAAGAGATAATTACAGCTCAGGAACAAGTTATAACTATGGCTCAGGAAATAAGAATAACAAAAGCTGATGAAACAAGGGGAAAGTAGCTAAGGCTCTAGAACAGGAACAACTATGGCTCAGAAACGTCAGGAAACAAGGATCAGTCTCACCGGACAACAGCTACAATGACCAACATTGGGCTGAAGGAAGCTGAGGCTTAAAGGGGCTCCCAGTAATCACATGCTTTAGGAGTGAGCAGGTGAGCAACAGCAGCCAGCCACAGGTGTGACGAATTCCTACACCCATCCTTAGTCTGCAGGGTTGGAGACGAAGCAGTGAGCAGGGGATTCTAGTTAATGTAGTTCCAAGTAGGAGCAGGCTGGCTCCCACAAAACCCGGCATGGATTGGAAATGGATGGTAATTTGCAAATAGCCTCCAAATGTCTAGAAGTCAGTATATGCTTGCAGGGGAAGGTCTGGAAACTTATGAGAGCATTGGAAAGTCCCACAAATAGGCCCCCTGGTGATGGGCACGAGAGCGAATCATGATAAGTAGCCCTTTAAACTTCTCTTAGGTCTGCCATTGTAGCCTCTGTATGGAGTTTTCAACTGCCATTTCGACCTGACAAAATAAACCATTTACCAAGCCTAAACCTTCCTTTTTAGGTTGAGCATAACAGCATGCAAGTGCTGCTTTTCAACATGTTATAATCTATCTGCGGGCTTTAACCATGTCCATCACTTTCATTCATTCTTGGGCCTGCTTTTATAAAATCCCTTTATGTTGTTGGTAAATGCATTACATTTGTCCCGCCTTGAGGCAGTTTTGTTACCGCATTGGAGACTGACCCTGTTACACAAATTATTGAACAATCGGACATGTACCTTAGTGTGGCCACTATATTTTTGCCTTGCCGCTTCATGCTCATGGGGGTGTGTTGTTTCTCCCTCTTCCTTGTTTTCGAGCATCTTGATGTTTATTTGCGATGTCTTCAAACTTGTTTTTTGCAGTTTTATGTAGCGCAAACTCGACACAAAGGTATTGGAGCAATTTACATGAGTACCGGTTACATTACACCACAACACATTCAATTGTGGTAGCAAGGGAAGATTACGTGATTTTCCCAGAATCATAGGAGGTTGAGCCACTGCCAAGAGTCCAACCATGTTCCCCAGCTCCAAAGACTGCAGCTCTGGCCGTTAGGCCACTTCCTTTTCCCTAGGGTTCTTTGTCTGGTGGTTGGGGCAGTCTAGGAAGTTCCCTTCGTGGTCCTTGCCAAGGCCAGTTATTCCTTCTGCTTCTTACCACTCGGCCCTTGATGGGAAGTGGGGAGTTTGCCAAAAGTGACCATAGAGTGCGACCTGTGGGTGAGGGGAACTTGAGTCTGTAAAAAGATATTAAATATGCACAGTGTGCATGTATGTATACATTGCGCCTGAAGCAGATGTAGAGAATATGGCATAAGGATAGAGGTGCCGACCTTTGACCTGAGGAGCTGGGTTCAAATCTTGCCATTCTTTCCACATACTGTGATTTCAGGCAAATCGCTAAATATCCAGTGCTATAAAAAGCAAAACTCCAGTGCCTTTGTTTGAGTTTGCGCTATATAAAACTGCAGAAAACAGAAACTGGTTTCCTACATGCGTTTGGTCATGCTTACCCTGTCACTTGTTTTATATTGGCATTTCCTTGGCTTATAAACTAAATTAAAGGATTTGTTTTGCTGTTGGCCATTTAATGGAGCTGGGTGCATGATCTAGAAGTACGTAAAATCGGTGTCAGTTTTATGTTTGATTTCATAGCTGTTGTGAAATTCTAAACCGATAACTTTCTAGCTGCCTCCTTACATTGGGAATTATTTATCTCACTGAATTTTGAGGCTCCTATGTGACCTTTTTTGATGTTGAAGGACTGGACGAAATGCTGCACTTTTAACTTGTCTTCCCCCACAACGAGCACCGGTCCTGTTTCTCCTCCATGCCTCCATCTTGTTTCTTCTCCCCCTCCCACCCCATCTCTGATTGTTTTCTCCTGCCCAGCTGACAGAAGGAAAAAAGCTATATGAAGCAACGATCGCTGGCTGCTTCCTAGCGCTTTTTTATTTAACCGAGAAAGTGTTCTCCATTCCGACCCCACCTAATTGCCACACCCGATAGCTTGTTCTCTGCTGCTGTCCAGACCTTTCCTCTGCATGTACCCTCGGCCTTGTTGACATCACATTTCAGGGCCTTTCACATGAGTCTGCTTCTGGTGTCGCTGGGAAGGGACGAGCCTTTTATATGATTTTATATGATTTTTTAATGCAAAGTGTTTCAGTTTTCCTTTAAAATAAATTATATTTCACTACAAGGCTCACTTTCACACCCCCACTTGCCTTCACAGCGCTACTTTGATGTTCATATTAGGCGTAAATCTGTGTAATCTATAACATTATCCCAATTAGTTTCTTTGAGGATGTTTCTGTCTTCACGCACCCTTTCCCTGTGACTAAAGACTGTCACACCCTGTGAACAGGGCAGACAATAGGCTGGCAAATGAGACGATTCATCCATGCAGGCTATATTATCATGTGCTGCTTAGGGTCTCATTTAAAGCCCTAGCTCAGGACAAGCAACAATAACAGAGCTCCACAAACTCTAGACATGAAGAAAACAGATGATAAATGGCTTCGAATGGGAGGGGGTGAGGGCGGGTGGAATATATGATTGCTGATGGCATGCTTTGTTCTCATGACAAGTGGAAAGAAACAAAGGGTGATCTGTATGCACACCCGTGTCTGGCAAGAAATCGTGAAAAAGTTCACAATTTTAGACCCAAAGAGTCAAAGCAGTAGATGTCTGTGTAAAGGGTGTGTGCTACACATAGAAAAGAGAATACAATTTTAATTGATTTTATATAGCATTTTGTAGCACCAGCAAGGCGCAGAAGCACTTTGTGTACGCACAGCAAGCTACCATGGGAGGTGCGATGATTTAAAAAACAACTCTGTTAATTTTGTTTATTTATTTAGCTGCCTAAGCTTGAACTTTCTGGGGCATATACATGACTCAGAAATGCTGTTAAAATGTCTTAGATAACTAGGTCATTTATGTTGTTTTTTGTGTCATCCGAACATTTGGGAGGAGGGCAGTTGTTAGGCTATGTGGATTTGTACCTGCGGTTTGACAGTGCAACTCTCACTTGATCTTTTAAACATACAGCAATATTTTTCTACAGTTATTTGCTTCCATACAAGTATATCTATCCCCATGCTATTTACTTGTAATGCTTCACAGTACCATAAAGCATTAATTTAAAGCCAGACCTTTTGGCTTTGCCAATGCTTATTAGCCTTCTAAGCCCAAAAGGCTGTTTTGGAGGGAATACTCACTTACTTTGGCTTTCTCCTACCTCAAAGGATGCTTCTGTTGAGTGGAGATGAGTGTGAGTGGGAGGGTTGGGTGGATCGGAATGGGGCGACTGCGGGGTGGGTCTGAATAGGGCAAAGGGTGGAGTCAAGACTGTCAAGTTCACAGTGCCGAAGTCAAGTCACGCATAGTTCCACTACCAAATACACTCATTACCACACAATTCCACAACTAACAATTTCAATACAATCCACAGAATTCCATTCCACATCACATAAATCCGCTCCACTCTAAAACAAAACACGTAGGTAAAAAAACATTGTCATTTACAACACCCGTAGCTGTATCTCTTGCAAATGCTAGGCCTATTGCATTGCAAATGCATGTTAATAATTATAAGTCACCCTTAGAATAGGCCCTAAACAGCCCATGGGGCAGGTGTGTTGTATTTAAAAATGTGGACACATACTTTTTAAGCTGTACATGTCCTGGGAGTGAAAAACTCTCAAATTCATTTCTCACTGCTTCAAGGCCTATCTCTTCTAGATGCCAAGTTTTCAGTTTGCTTATATGTGACATTTCTGTGTGTAGTGCGTATATGTGTGTGGCATTTCTAGCCTTGTGTTTGTCACTTTGAGAGACATTTTATTGTGAGTGAAATAAGGCAGTCTCATCCATGTCCAGAGATAATTTTTAGAAATTACGCCCTTGTCTCATATGTAATGGTTCTTAATGTGTGAATTGACCCAGGGACACATTATATGAGAATCAGGTACACCTTTATTTAGCATGAGTAAGTTACATGGTTTACTCAGAATCATAGAATGTTGAGACGAGGCCAGGATTCAAGTCCTCATCTATGGTTCTAAAGTAGACAGTTCTGGTCCCCAGGCCACATCTTTTCCCGCCTCATCCTTCTTCTCACTGTAAAGTTCTCCAATTAGGCCCCTCTTTTTAATTTATTACATTGTATCCTATTCTTCTGAATTGTTGTGGAATTTTATTTTGTTATGTTTTCACTTTATTGATGTTTAAGTGATGCATAAATTCTTTACACATTGCCTTTGAATTAATCCTGACTGCTTTTGTGCCAAGCTACCAGAGCGCTAAGCCCAAGTTAACTTAGTGACTTTTTGTGATTCAGCCTGGCAAGGATTGTGTCTGTTGCTTGAGTAGGGTTTCACCCACCTCAAACAACAACCTAGTTTCTCACACCTTCTAACGAATGTTCTTGTTTAGAGCTGCTTTTATGATGTCTCAGGTATTTTTAGACTACCTCCAGTTCTCAGTTTTTTGGTGAGATCTTTTCCTTCCACTAGTGGGTTTAAATTCATGAAAAGGATACAGATGTGGGGACCCTGTACATTAATCTGGCAGTGGAAAACCTTGTGTGCCACACTAGACTTTTCAATGGGCTGAAGCATAAGCAGTTGAGATTCCAAGTACCCAATAGAAAAAAACAAAGAAAAAAACCAAATGTCACGCAGAAATTCATTATGCCCAAAAAACAAACCACACAGATAACCAATACTCCACCGTAGTGAAAATAGTTGTGTTCAAGAAGATCCAGTGATGTATTAAGTGGCGATCATTGATCTGGTCACCACTGTTGGTTAAAGGGACTCTACAAATTCAAAGGAGTCTCGAAACACATTTAGGACCCCACTGGTTGGATCTTTTGTTCAATGGTTCAATTGTATTAGAGGCCCAGCAGCCACACCCTTAAGTACCTGCACTATGCAAAACATTAGGGGGCTGTATCTCAGAATCTGCAAATTGTGGTAATATTTTCCAAGGGAAGAGGCATGAAGAGGCACCCACGGGACCATGGACACCCATTGCAGTCACATACTTCGACAACTGGACAGTGTGGGCAGCAATGCTGATTTATGACAAAGATGATATTTCAAGTGATTTCTTCTCATGGCTAGTTGTACTGCTGGAAATAATGTCACTCCTCAGCAACTTTCTTTGAGATGTCACCCTAGCAAATCACTCCATTACCTTGGCCGTGTGCAGGTCTCGTGATCAGGCTGGATTCTCCTCGCAGGCGTAATACAGCTGCTTATTTTGGTGAGCTCTCTTTTTTCCCACTATTCATAGCACAAAAGCTTCACTGCGGCTTCCCACATTATGGTGAAATCTGGAGGAACAGTAGAAACCGGGCAGATGTTACACTTCTGGTGAGCTGCCTTCCTACACTACTATGCAAGCCTCCACAGTGCCAAAACAATCCACAAAATAGTACTGCTGAGGCTGGCTGTAGTTATACTACTTAAACAAAACTTGCATTTGGAACAGAGATGGTGAATGGCAAGAAAGCAAAGACAAAATTGTAAGATTGTTTTTATAATCATTACCAGAATTAGATACACTGGTGAAGAGTTTAGATTTCAAATGCTGTATAATTAAAGATTTCAGAATCATGAGTCTTATTTTTAAGTCAGACCCGTAAAAAAAATGGTAACATGAAGTGTAGTCATTAGAAATACAATATATGCACAGTCTATTGATGTGCATTCAACCTCAATACTTCCTGAATACATTTGGACTGGTCCCAGGTGCCCTACATCTGTTCCCATTGCCAAGGGGACCAGCAACAACACAGGTAATGTCGGCTGAGTAGTTTCCCTCAGACATGAACAGACCCACTCTGGACAAAGTAATAGACTCTCAGCATCCCCCATTCAGGTACTGTAAGGAAATGCCTCCTTGGCATGGTTACCCCCTGACTTTTTGCCTTTGCTGATGCCAAGTTATGATTTGAAAGTGTGCTGAGGCCTGCTAACCAGGCCCCAGCACCAGTGTTCTTTCCCTAACCTGTATGTTTGTTTCCACAATTGGCACACCCTGGCATCCAGATAAGGCCCTTGTATCTGGTACCTCTGGTGCCAAGGGCCCTGATGCCAGGGAAGGTCTCTAAGGGCTGCAGCATGTCTTATGCCACCCTGGGGACCCCTCACTCAGCACAGACACACTGCTTGCCAGCTTGTGTGTGCTGGTGGGGATAAAATGACTAAGTCGACATGGCACTCCCCTCATGGTGCCATGCCAACCTCACACTGCCTATAGGTATATATGTCACCCCTCTAGCAGGCCTTACAGCCCTAAGGCAGGGTGCACTATACCAAGGTGAGGGCATAAGTGCATGAGCACTATGCCCCTACAGTGTCTAAGCAAAACCTTAGACATTGTAAGTGCAGGGTAGCCATACGAGTATATGGTCTGGGAGTCTGTCATGCACGAACTCCACAGCACCATAATGGCTACACTGAAAACTGAAGTTTGGTATCAAACTTCTCAGCACAATAAATGCACACTGATGCCAGTTTACATTGTATTGTAACATACACCCCAGAGGGCATCTTAGAGATGCCCCCTGAAACCTTAACCGACTACCAGTGTAGGATGACTAGTTTTAGCAGCCTGCCACACACCAGACATGTTGCTGGCCACATGGGGAGAGTGCCTTTGTCACTCTGTGGCTAGTAACAAAGCCTGTACTGGGTGGAGGTGCTTCTCACCTCCCCCTGCAGGAACTGTAACACCGGGCGGTGAGCCTCAAAGGCTCACCCCCTTTGTTACAGCACCCCAGGGCACTCCAGCTAGTGGAGTTGCCTGCCCCCTCCGACCACGGCCCCACTTTGGGTGGCAAGGCCGGAGGAGATAATGAGAAAAACAAGGAGGAGTCACTGGCCAGTCAGGACAGCCCCTAATGTGTCCTGAGCTGAGGTGACTCTGACTTTTAGAAATCCTCCATCTTGGAGATGGAGGATTCCCCCAAGAGGATTAGGGATGTGCCCCCCTCCCCTCAGGGAGGAGGCACAAAGAGGGTGTAGCCACCCTCAGGGCTAGTAGCCATTGGCTACTAACCCCCCAGACCTAAACTAACCCCTAAATAGAGTATTTAGGGGCTCCCAGAACCCAGCAAGATAGATTCATGCAACCCAGGATGAAGAAGGACTGCTGAACTGAAAAACCTGCAGAGAAGACGGAGACACCAACTACTTCGGCACCAGCTCTACCGGCTTGTCTCCCCACTTCAAAAGAACTGCTCCAGCGACGTGTTCCACAGGGTCCAGCGACCTCTGAAGCCTCAGATGACTACCCTGCATCTAAAAGGACCAAGAACTCCCGAGGACAGCGGTTCTGCTCCAAGAAAGAAGCATCTTTGCAACTTTGAAAGAACACACGTTTCCCGCCGGAAGAGTGAGACTTTGCACTCTGCACCCGACGCCCCCGGCTCGACTTGTGGAGAACCAACACTACAGAGTGGACTCCCCGGCGACTGCAAGGCCGTGAGTAGCCAGAGTTGACCCCCTGAGCCCCCACAGCGACGCCTGCAGAGGGAATCCAGAGGCTCCCCCTGACCGCGACTGCCTGCTTCTAAGAACCCGACGCCTGGTAAGGACACTGCACCTGCAGCCCCCAGGACCTAAAGGATCCGACCTCCAGTGCAGGAGCGACCCCCCCAGGTGGCCCTCTCCCTTGCCCAGGTGGTGGCTACCCCGAGGAGCCCCCCCCCCCCCCACTTGCCTGCCTGCATCGCTGAAGAGACCCCTAGGTCTCCCATTGGATTACATTGCAAACCTGACGCCTGTTTGCACACTGCACCCGGCCGCACCCGTGCCGCTGAGGGTGTACTTTTTGTGCTGACTTGTGTCCCCCCCCCCCCCCGGTGCCCTACAAAACCCCCCTGGTCTGCACTCCGAAGACGCGGGTACTTACTTCCTGGTAGACTGGAACCGGGGCACCCCCTTCTCCATTGAAGCCTATGTGTTTTGGGCACCACTTTGACCTCTGCACCTGACCGGCACTGAGCTGCTGGTGTGGTAACTTTGGGGTTGCCCTGAACCCCCAACGGTGGGCTACCTTGGACCCATCTTTGAACCCTGTCGGGGGTTTACTTACCTGCAAAACTAACAAACACTTACCTCCCCCAGCTTATTGCCATTTGTGTGAAAACTGTATATGCTATTTTGCTAATTCAAAGTTCCTAAAGTTCCTAAGTGAAATACCTTTCATTTAAAGTATTGTTTGTAAATCTTGAACCTGTGGTTCACAAAATAAACTAAGAAAATATATTTTTCTATATAAAAACCTATTGTCCTGGAATTGTCTTTGAGTGTGTGTTCCTCATTTATTGCCTGTGTGTGTACAACAAATGCGTAACACTACCCTCCGATAAGCCTACTGCTCGACCACACTACCACAAAATAGAGCATTAGAATTATCTCTTTTTGCCACTATCTTACATCTAAGGGGAGCCCTTGGACTCTGTGCACGCTGTTTCTTACTTTGAAATAGTACATACAGAGCCAACTTCCTACAGTGATTTAGAGTAATTCCATCCAACACGTTTTGTTGGCAGATTAAAGAAAAAGCGAGGGTAAAATATGTAGCGATGCACATTGTAAAACTCCCATTGTTCACTAACGCAGGAATCATTTTGAAATCTCCTTGGCTTCGAAGAGTTGAATAATTTAGATCTGTCTGTGATTTGCTGAAAAAAGTTAAAGGAGAGGTAACTGTGCTCGCACAACCATTACCTGAAGGTTTCTAAGGAAACTGTGTATGTTTTTAAATGTCAAGCACTATTGTATGACAGGAGTAAGGAACCAAGGATTTTTAATGTCCTAGCAATAGTGTCCCCTTCTCACTCCTACTTTGGGCTTGGGCTCACCCTATCACCAGCTGCTCCTCTTTGTGTTTTTGTGCACCACTTGATTCACAAAAGGATTTAGGATTTCATGGCATATTGTAAGGGAGCCTAGACCTGTATTTTCTGTTGTCACTAGCCAAACAAATTTAGATGCTCTCAAAATGTTGTAAATAATGAACCCAACCAAATTAAAAAATACAAAATCCTTGTAGAGTCCTGTGTTGTAAATGGGAGACAAACTGAATGCATGGTGGGCTTGTAAATGCCTGATGTGTAGGTTAAAAAAACAATATATTCAGATCATGGAAATAGAATAACAAAGCAATACATTTCTTTGTCATACTATTGTGAGTTGGCAATAGTCATATAATGCTCTTATTACACAGAGAGGAAAACAGGAATTTAACCAGGGTGTTGCTCTATAATGTGTGTTTGTCCTTTCATTTTGTTAGATCACAGTACTATAGGTTCCACAGAAAACACCATTTTCATTACTCACCATGATGTTGTGGGTTTTACCGCAATATGTTCAGTCTAGCCCAGAATTCAGCACTGACTGTGCACTTACAGAATTCCCATGAGATCTCATGTGTGACAATTCAACTCTTAATAGAAGAGTAAACAAGACGTACAGTAGGCCTAGTAGGCCTGTGAAGGATTTCCTGTTTTAGTAACAGGTTCAGTGTCTATTGGCTAATTGTTTGGTCACCCCTGAGGCTGTTTAGCACTACACAACAATTAAATATGTAAATAAAATGAATGTTTCTGCACTCTATACCCTGCTAGTTTTAAATTTACACATTTTGATCCCTAATGTGTTCCAATTTTTATTATTCAGTGGTCCCTGAATGTAGCACGCACCTGCCTGGCCTTGTTCATGGTACAAGGGTTGGCCCCGTGGCCTCTCCTTGCGTAGAGACACCACGCCCTGGATCTGGCCTAGGTTGGGGGGAGCTAGGAGGAGGGAGAACTCCAGAGACTGTGGTGAAGAGATCAAGCACAGACAGTAAGTTATTTATATCAGTGCTAAAGGTAAATGTGTTTCATTTATATAATTATTAATACCTGTGTGTTGCCTGTTTGTAAGGGCACAGCAATTCGCCAAACATTGCACAACTTTTAGTCAAATGATTAAGCTACATCTCAATCAAAAGCCAATTCAAATGTGCCACTAATTCATTATTTGAGATACTTTACTCAATTGACCTATTATCAGTCTCTTAAGTCGTACTCTTTTCACTCTATTTCCCCAAACATATTTTCCAAACTCTTGACTTCTGACTGCATTTTAGCATCCACAACTTAAACAGAAAGGTTGAGACCTGGGCAGACTACATGAAATGGGAAAACTGTTCTATTCTTTTTAATGGAACAGCTAATCTACCGCAACCCAATTTATTCAGCTTGACAGCCACTCCCTAAACTAATTGTGTTAGTTATAGCTTGAGTACGGTAAGGCTGATGTTACGATAATATGTGTCTGAAGTGAAATTAGAATTCTGATATAGACTTCTAACTGCATAACCTTAAAGACATCTCCCTAGGCGTCAGACTGGATCCTGAAAATCTTAACCAGTACCTCTGCATGCCTGTTGGTGGCATCAGTCGGCTCTGCGTTGGAAGTGAAGTGGGCCACCTGGGCACACTGACATCAGTTCCTTTCTTTCACGGATCAGAGAGTTACCTCAATCACTTTTTGACCCTTTCATTTATTTATTGTTTTACTTTCTGTTGATTTGTTTTTTGTAAGTAGTTTGCGAACAGTATGCTAGAGACATATTGACTTACAATCCCTTAGGTTTTACATCTTGTAGGGAATGCCACAGACACATATCTGTTTGGATCCTCATTGGTCAGTCATTGGTGTCTGTGATCGGACCATGTAGGAAAGTAGTCTCTTTTTAGCATGGTTACCCCCACGTTTTGCCTGTTTATCAGTGTGTTTGACTGTGTTCACTGTGATCCTGCTAACCAGGACATTAGTGATGCTCTCTCCCTTTAAACTTGGTTACTGGAACCACATACACCCCACATTTGGAATACTCGTGCCCCCATCTAAGTCCCTAGTATTTGGTACCCAGGGCATTGAGGTATCAGGGGATCCCCATGGGCTGCAGCATGTATTATGCCACCAATACAGAGCCCATGCAAAGTGTCTCTGCAGGCCTGTCATCGCAGCCTCCGTGAAAGGGTGCATGCACCCTTTTCACTACATGTCAGTGAACCAGGGCACTATAAGTCACCCCTTTGGCAGGCCCTCCTAGCCCAGAGGGCAGGGTGCAAGTACCTGTGTGTGAGGTGCCCCTAGGAACTCCAGCTCAATTTTCCTGGACTTCGTGAGTGTGGGGATGCCATTTTATGTGTGTACCTGACATAGGTCTCTACCTATGTCCAGCTACATAAAGGTAACTCCATACCTAGGCATGTTAGGTATCAAACATGTCGAAATCATAAGAAATACCGTTGTCAGTATGATTCCATGCACTCTGGGGGCTCCTTAGAGGACCCCCAGTATTGCTCCTACCACCCTTCTGAGGTTCTTGGGGCAGCCCAAGCTGCTGCCACCTCTCAGACAGGTTTCTTCCCTCTTGCTTCTTGAACAGCTCAAGCCCAGGAAGGCAAAACAAAGTGTTTCCTTTGGGAGAGGGGGTGTAGGAAATAGGTGTTACATGGCTTGGGAGGTGTAGCCTCCGCATGCCACTGGTATGCTTTAAGTGGCACATTTGGTGCCCTCTGTGCATAAACCAGTCTACACCGGTTCAGGGAGCCCCTGACCCTGCTCTGACATAAAACTGGACAATGGAAAGGGTAGTGAGCACCCCCTTGTCCATCACCACCCCAGGGGTGGTGCCCAGAGCTCCTCAAGAGGGTCCCTGGGTTCTGCCATCTTGAATCAAAGGGGGGGCAGGGGCCTCTGGGAGCATCTGAGTGGCCAGGGCTGACAGGTGACATGAGAGCCCCCTCCTGATAAATGGTCACCAGGCTAGGTGACCAATCTCCCTTTCAGGGCTATTTAGGGTATCCCTCTTGGGTTGGTCCTCAGATTCAGCTTGCAAGATTCCAGCAGGACTCCTCTGCAACCTCTGCTTTGACTTCTGGCCACTGGAACTGCAACTGGTCCCTCCAGGAACCGACAATCTGCAGCCACGATGAAGACTCTGCTTGCAACATTGTTTCCACTGCTCCTTCCAGCTTCTGCAACATTTCCTTGGCAGTGCATCCTCTGAGGGCAGCAAGTCTTCAGCCTGCCCGAGAAGGAAGAAGGAATCGCCCTTGAAGTGAAGGAGTCACTCCCCTTCATCATGGCACCAACTGCAACGATGACCAGCTGCGTGGATCACCTTTCATCCTGATCTGCATGGACCTTGCATCACGGATGGTGGTCCGGACTAGTCCTCTTGGTCCTCTCTGCCAGCTGTCCAACTTTGGTGGAAGTAAGCCCTTGCCTTCCCACGCAGGACAGTACCCGCGTGCACGGGGACTCTTGCAGCTACCAAGGCTTGTTGGCATCTCCTCCAAGGGATCTTCAGGCTCCCTGTAGCCCTAGCACGCCTTCCTGCAACGCACAGCCCTCTGCGTGCCTCTCCTTCGGTGTGGGACCCTTCTCCAGTTGTGCTGCCTTTTCTTATATGGACTCTCTGCCTTGCTGAGGGTTCCCCTAGCACTCCCCCCTGTGGGTAGAGTCCTCCTGGACCTTGCTGGTGCCCGGTAACCACACTTTTGCTTCACTGCGACTTCTGCCTTTGCCAAGACTTTTTGGTGGCTTTTCCACAGCACTGACTGACTGCAATCATCCTTCTGGCGTGGGACGTCAACTGCATCCTCCAGAAACTCTTCACCAACTCCCAGGCTGCATTGCTGACTGTCTTTTTTAGTATTTGCCTGATGGTCTTACACTATGGGTGCGTGTTCAGTCCTTCCTTCTGAACAAACATAAAACCAACAGCAGAGGGAGGCTTTTACAATCCCCCTAGTTCATCTTAGCTCCCACGTTTGGCTTGGAATCGAGAGCTTTCATTTCCTTGTTGCCTCTGCCATAGCCGGAAAAGACCAGCTGCTGTGCTCGGATTGACCTGTTTCAAGAGTGTGACTTGCTGATTAGTGACTGAAAGCGCAATGTTTGTATGGGTATGATCCCACAAGCCTGCATTTAAATACAGTGAAAATTCAACTTACAATTTGTTTACACAAACTAAATACACTGTAAAAACACTAGAAACAGGCACAAAAACGTACTGAAAATACTGTGAGGGCGGCTCTGGGCCCCACAAGGCTATAACTGGCATTGCCTCTTTAAGGGTCTCTATCTGTTGTCTTTCCTGTCCTCCTTTCCCTGCATCAATTATTTCTCTTTCTGTCTGTCACCTTTTGGCTTTTATTTCATTCTTGGGTGCAGGAGAGTTTTAAAATGAGCAGATTTATAAACACCCTATGCATGCTGTAACTTTGTTCCGAGATGAGTGTTCCTCCTGCTGGACTATATTCCTTTCAGAATGGGATTTATAAGTGAGGTTTGCCATACATGTAGTAATGCAGTTGGACAGTTGACGGGCAGAATTTGTATCTTATGTTAAAATGACACGAACCATTAACAAGGACCATAAAGTAATTATTGCCAGTGGTATACTCATTATTTTTTCACTCTGCTTTGCCATGCAGTGAGTAATTTAAAGTTCTCAAAAATGAAAATATTATTAATACATTTTTAAGGATGAATTTGCTGAGCCGAGCTACATCCCCGCAGGAGCAGAGCAGACATTGGCAGTCATGCACTCAACGCTTTATTATTATCCACTTCATTCCTTATCCATCAGATACACAAACAGGTTAATAGTTTGAGTGCTTGAAATCTACAGACGATAACTTCAAGTGGGCAACTTATCCCTATCTAGAAAATATAAATTCATTAATATTTCTTGTCACTCACTCGCTCGCTCACTCCAGCTTGGAGCCTTCGGTTGCATTTCTGACTCTTGAAATGCCAGTTTTCTTTTTGTTTTAATTGGAGGAAGAGTTTGTATTTTTCCAGTCTCTTTCTGGATATGCAACCTCCTTTGCGTATGGTCTGGTTCAACCATATTTATTTCCTGCTCAAATCTGTGTTTTTCATGCATTTGGCTGAAAAGAGCTTCTTTTCGGCTCCAAAGCCGCTTTTTTCGGTACCGATGATTCCGATAAAGTCTTTTTCGGTTCAGACGTTACTTTTCTCACCTTGGGTGAGTCGAACTCTCGGTGTCGAGATGGTTTGATGCCGGAATCTCGACCGGAGTCGGAAGTCTTCGGCAAATCTTTGGTCTTTTTCGGTGCCGATGTTTGGTCACCTTCTTTTCGATGGGTTAAGCCATGGCCTGCTGGCGGTGGCGTCCCCTTGGCCTTAACGATCTTTGTGTGAGTTTTGGACGGGGCAGTTTTACTCACTGTTTTCTGCATCGTCATGGGTCGCTCACTTTCGGAATCGTCAGAGTCCGTTCCCTGGACTCCTCGGCGTCGAGTTGTTCTCTCGGTGTCGACGCCATTTGCAGTCTTCTCGCTCGTCGATCACGTAGGGTCTTTTTTGATCGAAACGCTCGACAGGCCTCACAAGTATCCTCCCTGTGTTCTGGTGATAAACAAAGATTACAGACCAGGTGTCGGTCTGTATAAGGATACTTTGAGTGGCACTTCGGACAGAAGCGGAAGGGGGTCCGGTCCATTAGTCTTAGTCGATGGATGCGGTCGGGCCGACCAGGCCCTGCTGAAGAAGAGAAGCCCCGAAGGGCCGCCGGAGTGCTTCTGCGATCGGTGCTGATACGATAACACAAAACTGGTACCAAGCGAGAACAATACTGTCGAATTTTCGATATTTAGCTAACTTTCCCCATTTCAAAATACGGAGCGAAGAGGAACACGTCCGAACCCGATGGCGGAAAGAAAACAATCTAAGATGGAGTCGACACCCATGCGCAATGGAGCCGAAAGGGAGGAGTCCCTCGGTCTCGTGACTCGAAAAGAATTCTTCGAAGAAAAACAACTTGTAACACTCCGAGCCCAACACTAGATGGCAGGATAATGTACAGCATGTGAATCTGCAGCTTCTCATGCCACGAACAGATGTACACTGGGTAAGTGACATTTTCCATATATATATATATATATATGTATATATATGTATATACACAAAAGAGAGACGCTGCCCTCCCGGCGATGAAATCAGCTGAATATTTATTCCAACCAATAAAGCCTTTTGGCACCACAACGCGTTTCGACATCTGTCTTTTTCAAGTGGTTTCCGCCATCAAGAATAACAGGCGGCATGCTGGTACTTATAGCTCTCACTTTGGCTTCAGCTGAAAATGCTTACAGGGGGATTCCTGTTACTCTGCCATTCACTTGTAATTTAACTCATGTGAGTGATTTACATGAAATTAAAAGTCACCAGGGTAATTTCACGTTCGAATTATGTGTATTTGCAAAGTTAATGTCGCCAAAGTCTGCATGGTAACATAATCGTAAAAACGAACGTGCAGCCATATACATAAACCCTGATTAAATCACTTAATTCCTCCTTCAAAATATCTATGACAGTGTTCCAGAAAATCAACTCGTAAACATAGTCTCAATGTTCCAGATGATCACAAGCCTCGAGTGAACTAGATTTTCAGAATGACTTCACGTTATAATTGCAACCAGTTAACAAAACTACCCTGCGTCCGGTCTAACTATAGCCGCATTGTTGTTGAAACAGCCGTGAAGTGTTTTCACTTAAACCCTGCTATTTCACTCGGTTCTTCCTCCGATGTCACTTTACATATTTCCACCTAATCAGCACAGTCGCTATATTCCAGTATGCAAGTAATTACATGATTGATTGCTCACCTGCGCCTCAAAGCCAAATTGTAAAAACAAATAATCAAGGAAAGTCAATCTCCGGGCCCCAGATTCAGGGCCACATCACATATATATATATTTGACATCTATGGTTGGGCTCGGAGTGTTACATGTTGCTTTACTTCGAAGAAGTCTTTTCGGAGTCACGGGATTGAGTGACTCCTCCTCTCGGTCACAGTGCGCATGGGCATCGACTCCATTGTTAGATTGTTTTCTTTCCGCTGTCTGGTTCGGACATGTTTCCTCTCACTCCGAGATTTTGAATCGGAAACCTTTAGAAAACTAATTTAATCGTTGATATTGTTTAGATCGTGTTCCATCTAGCCTCAAACCAATATTACTGTTGTAATATAGATTTCGCCCTTTTGGGCGTGTGCGCCCGACTCGGGCCTTTTCGAGCCTACCGCGTGGAAGCCTGATGGATCGGCTCCATTTTGATTCTGCCCTCGGTGCCACGCGATGATTCCCTATACAGACCAACACCTGGTTTGTAACTTGTGTCATTCACCGGAACACCGAGAAGAGGATTGTAAGGCCTGTCGATCGTTTCGATGCGAGAAGACCTTGAGAGATCGAAGAGCCCGAAGGTTAGAGATGGCGTCGAAGAGTACAGAGCATCTCGACGTCATGGAAGAAGAACAGGCGCTGACAGCAGTCTCCATCTGAGATACTGAGTCCGAGCAAGAATCGGAAGAAGATACGCCTAGCACTGCTGGCCAGCATGTGAGTACGTCTGCCTCTACACCCAAATACAAAAAAGTACAGAAGGCCTTGGGTACACCACTGCCGGAAGGCGATGGTTCGGCCCGAAAAAAGGCCACTCCTCTGTTCACTTCGGAGTCAAGTAAGTCGGTTAAAAGTTCTGCCTCGGACTCCAGTACGCGTCCTCACTCTTTGGAGTTGAAGCTTCTACACCCTGCTTCGGAGCCGAAACAGCCGACTTAATTTTCAGGACCGAAAAAGATCCAAACTTCGGAACCAAAGAAAGCATCTTATACAGCGGAACAAGGACTTTCGAGCCAACTCAAGCAAGCCTCGAAGCCAATGCAAGAATCTTCTGGTGAGAACACTGAGATTCAGCCTATACTGAAGGTTATGGATGCTAGACAATCCAGAATCCATATACACAAGGAGACTGGCACACTTATTACAACACCTCCTTTAGAAACTAAAAGAAAGCTGGCTTCTTTTCAAGAGGATTAGACTCTGTTCAACCACCAGCAAAAATCCAAAAACAAAGAGAAGCCAGTACCTGACCCTACTTCTTCTTCTCATTCTCCACAGCTTTCTTTTTCACCTCCAAACAATAGCCCACCAGCATTGCCTTCTCCAACCCACTCACAATACCCTCTTGGAGATGCAGTGGATCCCTGGGATCTATATGATCTGGATCCTATTCCAGATAATGATCATGATTTATACCCCTCATAGCCTTCTCCACCAGAGGACACTACTGCCTACACGCAGGTTGTTTCCAGGGCAGCTGCTTATAATGGGATGCTTATGCATACTGAGCCCATAGAGGAAGATTTCTTGTTCAACACTCGATCTTCCACTCACTCTAGATACCAGTGCCTTCCCATATTGCCTGCAATGGTCAAACATGTAGACCAAATTTTTAGTGAGTCCGTCAGAGCTACAGTAATTTCTCCACGAATTGACAAAAAATACAAACCTGCTCCTACAGACCCAGACTACATCATACACCAAGTTGCTCCAGATTCAGTGGTGGTGAGTGCGGCTAGGAAAAAGGCTAACAGCCAATCTTTAGGGGATGCTCCTCCACCTGATAAAGAGAGAAGAAAGTTTGCCGCTGCTGGCAAAAGAGTGGCCATTCAAGCCACCAACCAGTGGCGAATTCGCAAGCACTTCTTGCCAGATATGATAGAGCCCACTGGGATGAGATGCAAGAACTCATACAGCACCTCCCAAAAGAGCATCAATCAAAAGAGAGCACAACAGGTAGTGGAAGAGGGCCAGGCCATAAGTAACAACCAGATAAGGTCTGCCCTAGATGCTGCTGATACAGCAGCAAGAAGTGTAAATACTGCCATTACAATAAGAAGGCATGCATGGTTACACTCTTCTGGTTTTAAACCTGAAATCCAACAGGCAGTACTTAACATGCCTTTTGATAAGAAACACTTATTTGGGCCTGAAGTCGATACCACCATAGAGAAACTGATGAAAGACTCAGATACTGCCAAAGCTATGGGAGCATTATACACCACACCATATAAAGGGTCCTTTTGCAGGCCACAGTTTATGGGGATTTAAGCCACAATCCTCTGAAGTTTCTACCTCCCAAACAAAGCAGGCACAGCAGCAGCAACAATATCAGAGATGGGGGTTTAGAGGATCCCATAGAGGACAATATTTTAGAAGCAGAGGCAAGTTCCAAGCCTCAAAACAAGCCTCTACACCATCCAAACAGTGACTTCTTTCCCACCCCTCCTCCCCACACATCTCCTGTGGGGGGAAGACTACAACAATTCCACTCTCATTGACAGAATATCACCACTGACAATTGGGTGTTATCAATTATCTGCAATGGATATTGCCTAGAATTGCTCTGCACCCCTCCGAACATTCCACCTCGTTACAACAAATTGTCCCCAGAACACAACGTTCTGTTGCGATAGGAAGTACAATCTCTACTACTGAAACAAGCAATACAATTGGTCCCACACTCTCAGCAAGCAACAGGAGTAATCTCACTGTACTTCCTCATTCCCAAAAAAGATGGCACTCTAAGTCCTATCCTAGACCTCATGCCTCTCAATCTATACATCCTGTCAGAACATTTTCACATGGTAACTCTGCAGGATGTCATTCCACTTCTACAGAAACAAGATTACATGACTGCTTCAGACCTCAAAGATGCATATTTCCATATTCCCATCCATCCAGCTCACAGAACATACCTCAGGTTTGTCATAGCAATCAGACATTACCAGTTCAAAGTTCTGCCATTCGACATAACAACAGCTCCAAGAGTGTTCACAAAATGTCTAGCAGTAGTAGCAGCCTACTTAAGAAGGCAACACATTCATGACGATTGGCTAATAAAATCAAGCAATTTTACACAATGCCGACAACACACTCAGTACGTAATAGAAACCCTACAAACACTAGGATTCACTCTAAATTACCAGAAATCTCACCTACAACCAGCACAAGTACAACCTCACCTAAGTGCTTGTAAGGAAATGCCTCCTTGGCATGGTTACCCCCTAACGTTTTGCCTTTGCTGATGCTAAGTTTTGATTGAAAGTGTGCTAGGACCCTGCTAACCAGGCCCCAGCACCAGTGTTCTTTCCCTAAACTGTACCTTTGTCTCTACAATTGGCACAACCCTGGCACTAAGTTAAGTCCCTTGTAACTGGTACCCCTGGGACCAAGGGCCCTGATGCCAGGGAAGGACTCTAAGGCCTGCAGCATGTCTTATGCCACCCTGGGGACCCCTCACTCAGCACATGCACACTGCCTCACAGCTCCCCTCAGAGTGCCATGCCAACCTCACACTGCCTGTGGCATAGGTGAGTCACCCCTCTAGCAGGCCTTACAGCCCTAAGGCAGAATGCACTGTACCATAGGTGAGGGCAAACGTGCATGAGCATTATGCCCCTACAGTGTCTAAGCAAAACCTTAGACATTGTAAGTGCAGGGTAGCCATAAGAGTATATGGTCTGGGAGTTTGTCAAACACAAACTCCACAGTTCCATAATGGCTACACTGAAAACTGGGAAGTTTGGTATCAAACTTCTCAGCACAATAAATGCACACTGATGCCAGTGTGCAATTTATTGTACCATACACCCAGAGGGCATCTTAGAGATGCCCCCTGAATACCAATCCGACTTCTAGTGTAGGCTGACCAGTTTCTGCCAGCCTGCCACACACAAGACATGTTGCTGGGACCAAATGGGGAGAGTGCCTTTTTTCACTCTGTGGCCAGAAACAAAGCCTCTACTGGGTGGAGGTGCTTCTCACCTCCTTCTGCAGGAACTGTACCACCTGGCGGTGAGACTCAAAGGCTCACCCCTTTTGTTACAGCGCCGCAGGGCATCCCAGCTAGTGGAGATGCCCGCCCCTCCGGCCACTGCCCCCACTTTTGGCAGCAAGGCCGGAGGAGATAATGAGAAAAACAAGGAGGAGTCACCCACCAGTCAGGACAGCCCCTAAGGTGCCCTTGGGCTGAGGTGACCCCTGTCTTGAGAAATCCGCCATCTTGAGTTTTGAGGATTTCCCCAATAGGATTAGGGCTGTGCCCCCCTCCCCACAGGGAGGGAGCACAAATAGAGTGTAGCCACCCTCAAGGACAGTAGCCATTGGCTACTGCCCTCCCAGACCTAAACACACCCCTATTTAGGGGCTCCCCAGAACCTAGGAAACTAGATTCCTGCAACCTGAAGAATCAAGAAAGAGTGCTGACCTACAAGCCTGCAGAGAAGATGGACGACGACAACTGCTTTGGCCCCAGCCCTACCGGCCTCTCTCCAACTTCAAAAACCTGCAACCAGCAGCGCATCCGACAGGGACCAGCGACCTCTGAAGCCTCAGAGGACAGCCCTGGACTAAAGGACCAAGAAAATCCTGCGGCCCTGTTCAAAACCAGCTACTTCTTTGCAACAAAGAAGCAACTTCCAAATACTGCACGTTTCCCGCCGGAAGCGTGAGACTTCACACTCTGCACCCGATGCCCCCGGCCCGAAATCCAGAGAACAAACACCACAGGGAGGACTCCCCGGTGACTGCGAGCCCATGAGTAGCCAGAGATGACCCCCCTGAACCCCCACAGCGGCGCCTGCAGAGAGAATCCAGAGGCTCCCCCTAACTGCGACTGCCCGTAACAAGGGACCCGACGCCTGGAACCAACACTGCCCCCGCAGCCCCCTGGGCCTGAAGGAACCGAACCTCAGCACAGGAGTGACCCCCAGGCAACCCTCTGCCTTGCCCAGGTGGTGGCTGTCCTGAGAATCCCCCCTGTGCCTCCCTCCACCGCTATAGTGACCCCCGGGTCCCTCCATTGTTTCCTACCTGAAACCAGACGCCTGCTTAGCACACTGCACCCGGCCGCCCCTGTGCCGCTGAGGGTGTGTTTAGTGTGCCTACTTGTGTTTCCCTCCCCTCCCCCCTCCCCCCCACAGTGCTCTACAAAACCCCCCTGGTCTGCCCCTGAGGACGCAGGTACTTACCTGCTGGCAGACTGGAACCGGAGCACCCCTGTTATCCATAGGCGCGTATGTGTTTTGGACACCTCTTTGACCTCTACACCTGACCGGCCCTGAGCTGCTGGTGTGGTAACTTTGGGGTTGCCTTGAACCCCCAACAGTGGGCTGCCTGTGCCCCAGAACTGAGACTTGTAAGTGTTTTACTTACCTCCTAATCTAACCTTTACTTACCTCCACCAGGAACTGTTGATTTTTGCACTGTGTCCACTTTGAAAATAGCTTATTGCCATTTTTACAAAGACTGCATATGTTATTGCTTTTATTCAAAGTTCCTAAAGTATCTAAGTGAAGTACTTTGCATTTTAAGTATTTACTGCAAATCTTGAACCTGTGGTTCTTAAAATAAACTAAGGAAATATATTTTTCAATATAAAAACCTATTGTCCTGGAGTAAGTCTTTGAGTGTGTGTTCTTCATTTATTGCCTGTGTCGTGTACAACAAATGCTCAACACTACCCTCTGATACGCCTACTGCTCGACCACACTACCACAAAATAGAGCATTAGAATTATCTACTTTTGCTACTATCTTACCTCTAAGGGGAACCCTTGGACTCTGTGTACACTATTTCTTACTTTGAAATAGTATATATAGAGCCACCTTCCTACAGTGCTATTCTAAATATTTAATCCCTAGCATATCATAATACACAAAGGATACAGGCTTTCCAAAATCTCATACCACACATACAGCCAAATCAACAATACACTGTAAGATTCATCATGAAGATTCTAGGAATTATGGTATCCTGTATAGCCATAGTGCCACATGCAAGACTCAACATGAGGCCTTCACAACAATGCCTCTCACAACAATGGTCTCAGGCACACGGTCAGTTGCAAGATCTAGTGTTGATAGACCGCCAAACGCACACGTCCCTTCAATGGTGGAATCTCAGCAATCTAATGAAGGGGCGGTCATTTCAAGACCCTGTGCCTCAGACCACAATAACAACAGACGCATCAGTGATACGTTGAGGAGCTCATCTCCACCACCATACCATTAAAGGGAAATGGGATTCCAAACACAAAGAATTTCAGATAAATCATTTGGAATTATTAGCTGTGTTTCTTGCCCTAAAATCATTTTAACCCCTTCTCAAACACAAGGTTGTTCTGATAAAAACAGACAACATGACAACCATGTATTACCTCAGAAAACAAGGCGGGACACATTCGTCTCAACTGTCCCTACTAGCCCAGACAATATGGAAATGGGCAATTCACAATCATATTTATCTGTTAGCAGAATACATTCCAGAAATACACAATCAGCTGGCGGATCTCTTAAGCAGAAATCACCAACAGACACACGAATGGGAGATTCACTTTCAAGTACTTCAATAGTACTTTCAAAAGTGGGGAACACCAGAGATAGACCTATTTGCAACAAACAAAAATGCAAAATGCCAAAACTTCGCATTCAGACACCCACATCCCCTATCCAAGGGCAATGCTCTGTGGATCAATTGGTCAGGGATTTTTGCTTACTCTTTTCCCCCTCTCCCACTCCTTCCATTTCTAGTCAGCAAACTACGCCAGACATCTCTCACCATGATACTTATAGCCCTAACATGGGTACATCAACATTAGCACACAACACTACTAGACCTGTCTGTAGTACCCCATACCAAACTCCCAAACAGACCAGATTTGTTAACACAAAACAAAGGTCAAATCAGACACCCAAACCCCAGTGCTCTCAATTTAGCGGTTTGGCTCCTGAAGTCATAGAATTTGGATACCTAGACCTTCCATCAGAATGTCTGGAAGTACTCAAGCAAGCCCGTAAACCTACCACTAGACAATGTTATGCTAACAAATGGAAAATATTTGTCTACTAATGTCAATCTAAAAACATTGGTCCACTTACAGCATCAATACAAGATATTGTATGTTACCTACTCCATTTGCAAAAAACAAATTTAGCTTTCTCATCCATCAGAATTCACCTTAGTGCAATATCTGCATACTTACAAACTATTCAACACATTTCTCTTTTTAGAGTTCCTGTTATTAAAGCCTTCATGTAAGGTTTAAATGCATTATTCCACCTAGAACACCCCCTGTTTCTTCTTGGAATCTAAATATTGTACTAACCAGGCTCATGGGCCCACCGTTTGAACCCATGCACTCTTGTGAAATTCAATTTTTGACATGGAAGGTTGCCTTCCTTGTAGCTATTACCTCATTACGAAGAGTTAGTGAAATACAAGCATTCACTCTTGAGAAACCTTTTTTCCAAGTACACAAACATAAAGTTGTACTTAGAACAAATCCTAAATTTCTCCCAAAAGTAGTATCTCCTTTTCACACCAACCAAACAGTGGAATTGCCAGTCTTCTTTCCACAGCCTGACTCAGTTGCAGAAAGAGCCCTTCATACTCTGGACCTCAAAAGAACTCCTATGTAATATATAGATAGAACTAAAGATTTTAGGAAAACAAAACAACTTTTCGTTGCCTTTCAGCAACCATATAAAGGCAATCCTATCTCTAAACAAGGGTTAGCAAGATGGTTTGTTAGATGTATATGAACATGTTACACTAAGGCAAAAAGACAACTTTTGATCACACCTAGGACACATTCTACAGGAAAGAAAGGTGTGTCTATGGCATTCTTAGGAAACATACCAATGGCTGATAAATATAAAGCTGCCACATGGTCAACTCCTCATACATTTACAAAACATTTCTGTGTAGATGTATTTTCAAAGCAACAGGCCAATGTTGGCCAAGCTGTCTTAAGAACATTATTTCAAACAACTTCAACTCCTACAGGCTAGCCACCGCTTATTTTTGGGAGGATTAACTGCTTTTAGTCCATGCATAGCATGTGTATCTGCAGCTACACGTCATCAAAGTGAAAATGTCACTTACCCAGTGCACATCTGTTTGTGGCATGTAGTGCTGCAGATTCACATGCATCCTCCCTCCTCCCCTGAAGCCTGTAGTCGTTTAGGTTTATCTCTTTATATTTTTATACTCTATCACTCCTTCTTTCACCCTTTGCGGGAAAACAATCTAACAATGGAGCCAATGCCCATGCGCACTGTAACCGAGAGGAGGAGTAATTTGATACTGTGACTCCAAAAAGACTTCTTCGAAGAAAAACAACTTGTAACACTTTGAGCCCAACACTAGATGTCAAAAGAGATATGCAAGCATGTGAATCTGCAGCACTACATACCACGAACAGATGTACACTGCGTAAGTGACATTTCCCATATATATATGTATGTTCGGTGGCATGTGTAGCTGCAGATACACATGCTGTGTATTATCCTGCCATCTAGTGTTGGGTTCGGAGTGTTACAAGTTGTTTTTCTTCGAAGAAGTCTTTTCGAGTCACGGGACCGAGAGACTCCTCCCTTTCGGCTCCATTGCGCATGGGCGTCGACTCCATCTTATATTGTTTTCTTTCCACCATCGGGTTCGGATGTGTTCCTCTCCGCTCCGTATTTCAAATCTGAAAGTTAGCTAAAGTATCGAAAATTTGACGGTATTGTTATCGCTTGGTACCGGGTTAGTGAATCGGCCCCGACATCAAGACCGCTTCGGCGGCCCTTTGGGGCTTCCACTCTTCACCGAGGCCTGGACGGCCCGACCACACCCGTCGTCCCAGACTAATGGACCGGACCCCCTTCCATTTCTGTCCTAAGTGTCACGCAAAGCATCCTTATACAGACCAGCACCGGGTCTGTAATCTGTGTTTGTCACCAGAACACAGAGAGGATACTTGCGAAGCTTGCCGAGCGTTCCGATCAAAAAAGACCTTGAGGGATCGACGTGCAAGAAGACTACAAATGGTGTAGAAACCGAAAGAACAGCTCAACGTCGGAGAGGAGGAAAGCATCTCCATCCAAGAGACGGACTCGGATGAATCCGATGATGGACGACCCTCGACGGTGCAACGAACTGTGAGTAAACCTGCCCCGTTCAAAACTCAGGGTCACACCAAAACATTTAAGGCCATGGGGACGCCACCGCCAGCAGGCCATGGCTCAATCCACCGAAAGGAAGGTGACCAAACATCGGCACTGAAAAAGGCCAAAGAATTGCCGAAGCCTTCCGACTCCGGTTGAGAATCCGGCACCGAACGATTTCGACACTGAGAGTTCGAATCAACCAAACCATGGAAAATCTCCTCGGAACTGAAAAAGACTGTAACAGAAACCTCTGTACTGAAAAAAGTAGCCTTGGAGCCGAAAAGAAGCTGTTTTACAGAAGAGCAAGGACTTTCCAGCCAACTCGAGGAAAGACATCGATTTGAGCAAGAGTTAGGTATGGAAGAACCTGACTGTAGGAAGTTGGCTCTGTATGTACTATTTCAAAGTAAGAAATAGCATGCACAGAGTCCAAGGGTTTCCCTTAGAGGCAAGATAGTGGCAAAAAGATATAATTCTAATGCTCTATTTTGTGGTAGTGTGGTCGAGCAGTAGGCTTATCAGAGGGTAGTGTTAAGCATTTGTTGTAGACACACAGGCAATAAATGAGGAACACACACTCAAAGACAATTCCAGGCCAATAGGTTTTTATATAGAAAAATATATCTTCTTAGTTTATTTTAAGAACCACAGGTTCAAGATTTACAATCAATACTTTAAATGAAAGGTACTTCACTCAGGTATCATAGGAACTTTGAATCAGAAAAATAGCATGTGCAGTTTTGGCAAAAATGGCAATAAGCAAATTTCAACAGTTCCTGGGGGAGGTAAGTATTGGTTAGTTTTGCAGGTAAGTAAACCACCTACAGGGTACAAAGTTGGGTCCAAGGTAGCTCACCGCTGGGGGTTCAGGGGAACCCAAAAGTTCCCACACCAGCAGCTCAGGGCCGGTCAGGTGCAGAGGTCAAAGTGGTACCCAAAACGCATAGGCTTCAATGGAGAAGGGGGTGCCCTGGTTCCAGTCTGCCAGCAGGTACGTACCCGCCACTTCGGAGGGCAGACCAGGGGGGTTTTGTAGGGCACCGGGGGGGCACAAGTCAGCACAAAAAGTACACCCTCAGCGGCACAGGGGCGGACGGGTGCAGAGTGCAAACAGGTGTCGGGCTTGCAATAGGTTTCAATGGGAGACCCAGGGATCTCTTCAGCGAAGCAGGCAGGCAAGGGTGGGCTCCTCGGGGTAGCCACCACCGGGGCAAGGGAGAGGACCACCTGCTTCTGCACAGGAGGTCGGATCCTTCAGGTCCTGCGGGTGCAGTGTCTTTACCAGGCGTCTGGTTCTTGGAAGCAGGCAGTCGCGGTCCGGGGGAGACTCTGGATTCCCTCTGCGGGCATCGCTGGGAGGGGCTCAGGGGGGTCAACTCTGGCTACTCACAGGGTCGTAGTCGCCAGGGAGTCCTCCCTGTAGTGTTGCTTCTCCGCAGGTCGAGCCAGGGGCGTCTGGTGCAGAGTGGAAAGTCTCACTCTTCCGGCAGGAAACGTGGAGTCCTTTTAAAGTTGTTTCTTTGTTGCAAGTTTTGGCTTCTTTGGAACAGGGCCGCTGTCCTCAAGAGTTCTTGGTCTTTTTAGATGCAGGGTACTCCTCTGAGGCTTCAGAGGTCGCTGGACCCTGGGGAGTGCGTTTCTCTTGAAGTGGGGAGACAGGCCGGTAGGGCTGGGGCCAAAGCAGTTAGTGTCTCCGTCTTCTCTGCAGGGCGTCAGGTCAGCTGTCCTTCTTCGTCTTAGGTTGCAGGAATTTAGGGCCAGATGTAGCAAAGGTTTTTACCCTTTCTGTGCCTATGGGAAAAAGTGTTCGTACATATGGCCCCTATTTTCCTAGGTTCTGGGAGCCCCTAAATACTCAATTTAGGGGTGTGTTTAGGTCTGCAGGGTTAGTAGCCAATGGCTACTAGCCCTGAGGGGGCTACACCCTCTTTGTGCCTCCTCCCTGGGGGAGGGGGGCACATCCCTAATTGGGGGAATCCTCCACCTGCAAGATGGAGGATTTCTAAAAGTCAGTCTCAGCTCAGCTCAGGGCACCTTAGTGTTGTCCTGACCGGCCAGTGACTCCTCCTTGTTTTTCTCATTATCTCCTCCAGCCTTGCCGCCAAAATTGGGGCAGTGGCTGGAAGGGACGGGCATCTCCACTAGCTGGAATGCCCTGTGGCGCTCTAACAAAGGGGGTGAGCCTTTGAGGCTCACCGCCAGGTGTTACAGTTCCTGCAGGGGGAGGTGAGAAGCACCTCCACCCATTACAGGCTTTGTTACTAGTCACAGAGTGACAAAGGCACTCTCCCCATGTGGCTAGCAACATGTCTGGTGTGTGGCAGGCTGGCAAAACTAGTCAGCCCACACTGGAAGTCGGGTATGTTTTCAAGGGGCATCTCTAAGATGCCCTTTGGGGTGTATTTCACAATAAAATGTACACTGGCATCAGTGTGCATTTATTGTGATGAGAAGTTTGATACCAAACTTCCCAGTTTTCAGTGTAGCCATTATGGTGCTGTGGAGTTCCTGTATGACAGACTCCCAGACCATATACTCTTATGGCTACCCTGCACTTACAATGTCTAAGGTTTTGCTTAGACACTGTAGGGGCATAGTGCTCATGCACCTATGCCCTCACCTATGGTGTAGTGCACCCTGCCTTAGGGCTGTAAGGCCTGCTAGAGGGCTGACTTATCTATACCATGGGCATTGTGAGGTTGGCATGGCACCCTGAGGGGAGTGCCATGTCGATTTAGTCATTTTCTCCCCAGCAGCACACACAAGCTGACAAGCAGTGTGTCTGTGCTGAGTGAGGGGTCTCCAGGGTGGCATAAGACATGCTGCAGCCCTTAGAGACATTCCCTGGCATCAGGGCCCTTGGTACCAGGGGTACCAGTTACAAGGGACTTACCTGGATGCCAGGGTGTGCCAATCGTGATAACAAAGGTACAGGTTTAGGGAAAGAACACTGGTGCTGGGGCCTGGTTAGCAGGCCTAAGCACACTTTCAGATCATAACTTGGCATCAGCAAAGGCAAAAAGTCAGGGGGTAACCATGCCAAGGAGGCATTTCCTTACACTGACCATACACAACGGAGGTTACACATTCAAAAAGAGACTGGCAAGATACAAACTTTACCTCCACTCAAATCAAAAAAGAAACTTGCATTTCAGGAGACAGAAATGCAACCTAAGGCAAAAGTGGTTGTAGACAAATCTCCACAACCGATGTTCTCACCACAACCGTCCCCACCTCACTCACCACAATTGTCACCAGTGGGAACGCCTATCATGCAGTCACCCACTCATACTGGGATGACACAGGATGACGCTGATGCATGGGACTTATATGATCCACCAGTATCAGATAACAGTCAAGAATGTTATCCAACAAAGCCGCCACCACCAGAAGACAGTACTGCATATACGCAGGTACTATCCAGGGCAGCTACGTTCCACAGCGTAGCAATGCACACAGAGCCAGTGGAGGATGACTTCCTTTTTAACACTCTGGCATCCACCCACGCTTCCTATCAGAGTCTGCTAATGCTCCCGGGCATGCTCAAGCATGCGCAACAGTCTTCCAGGAGCCTATAAAGGGAAGAGCTATCACGCCTAGAGTTGAGAAAAAGTACATACCTCCCCCAACAGATACTGTGTTCATAACACAGCAACTCACACCGGACTCAGTGGTTGTAGGGGTGGCAAGGAAAAGAGCAAACTCTCAATCGCCAGGAGACACTCCACCACCTGTCAAAGAAAGTAGAAAATTCTACGCTGCGGGCAAGCGAGTGGCATCACAAGCAGCCAATTAATGGCAAATAGCAAATTCACAAGCCCTACTTGCACGCTATGACAGGGCACACTGGGACGAGATGCAAGACATCATACAGCACTTGCCCAAACAACACCAAAAACGTGCCCAGCAAGTAGCGGAAGAGGGACAGGCCATATCTAGTAACCAGATAAGGTCCGCAATAGACTCAGCAGACACGGCAGCACTGACTGTCAACACGGCTGTGACCATTCGCCGACATGCATGGCTGAGAAGTTCTGGATTCAGGCCAGAGATTCAACAAGTGGTGTTAAATATGCCGTTTAATCAACAATAGTTGTTTGGGCCGGAAGTCGATACTGCCATTGAAAAAATGAAAAAAGACACGGACACGGCCAAAGCCATGAGCGCGCTCTATTCCCCTTTAGAAAACCACAATTCAGAGGAGGGTTTCGGCAACAAACATCTGAGCCTTCCACGTCTCAAACCAGATTCACCTATCAGGCGCAATACCAAAGGGTAGGGTTTTGTGGTTCCTATAGAGGACAATTCCCAAGAGGAAGGGGAAAATTCCAAACAACCAAACCAAGCCAGACCAAGCAGTGACTTCAATGTCACAACACCCCAACGCTTGCCACCAGTGGAGGGGGGGGCTAACCACATACTACCAAAACTGGACACATATTACCACAGACCCATGGGTCCTATCAATTATCCAATATGGTTATTGCATAGAATTCACGAGATTCCCGCCAGATGTGCCTCCCAAAACGCACAGACTGTCCCAACAACACTTAGACCTCTTACAAATAGAGGTCCAAGCACTACTACAAAAACAAGCAATAGAGCTTGTAACCAATAATCAAAAAGGAACAGGCGTCTACTCACTATATTTTCTGATTCCAAAAAAGGACAAAACGTTAAGACTTATCTTAGATCTCCGAACACTGAATATCTTCATCAAATCAGACCACTTCCACATGGTAACACTTGAAGACATAGGGCCTCATTCCGACCCGGACGGGCGGCGGACGCCGCCCGCCGGGCGGAAACCGCCCAAACACCGCCCCGCGGTCAGAAGACCGCGTGGGGCATTTCAACTTTCCCGCTGGGCCGGCGGGGGATCTGCAAAAGATCGCCCGCCGGCCCAGCGGGAAAGCGCCTTCCACGAGGATGCCGGCTCCGAATGGAGCCGGCGGAGTGGAAGGTGTGCGACGGGTGCTGTGGCACCCGTCGCGCTTTTCAGTGTCTGCTAAGCAGACACTGAAAAGCAATGTGGGGCCCTGTTAGGGGGCCCCTACAGTGCCCATGCCATTGGCATGGGCACTGCAGGGGGCCCCAGGGGCCCCACGACACCCGTTCCCGCCAGCCAGGTTCTGGCGGTGTAAACCGCCAGAACCAGGCTGGCGGGAAGGGGGTCGGAATCATGCGCCGCCATGGAGGATTCCCATGGGCAGCGGGAAACCGGCGGGAGACCGCTGGTTTCCCGTTTCTGACCGCGGCATTACCGCCGCGGTCAGAATGCCCATGAATGCACCGCCAGCCTGTTGGCGGTGCATTCGCTGCCCTCGGCCCTGGCGGATTCAATCCGCCAGGGTCAGAATGAGGGCCATAGTTCCCTTCTTAAAAAAGGAGTAATACATGACAACATTGAATCTCAAGGATGCGTATTTCCACATACCCATCCATCCTTCTCACAGAAAATACTTAAGGTTTGTAATGCACGGCATACACTATCAATTCAAAGTGCTACCGTTCTGAATAACAACAGCCCCAAGGGTATTCACAAAATGCCTAGCAGTGGTAGACGCTCACTTAAGGAGACAGCACATGCACCTATTCCCATATTTAGACGGCTGGCTAAGAAAAACCAACACTCAAAAACAGTGTCCTCTTCACACGCAATACGTCATAGAAACTCTACACAAACAAGGGTTCGCTTTAAATTACCAGAAATCACATCTGCAACCATCCCAAATACAACAATACTTGGGAGCAACACACAAAGGGCAATTGCCACTCCAAGTCCACAAAGAGTCCAATCGTTCCAAAATGTAAGATCAAGCATACAACCGAACCAACACTACACGGTAAGGGTTGTAATGAAACTACTAGGCATGATGTCCTCATGCATAGCCATTGTCCCAAATGCAAGATTACACATGCGGCCCTTACAACAGTGCCTAGCAAAATAATGGAAACAAGCACTGGGTCAACTTCAAGATCTAGTGTTGATAGAACGCCAAACACTCTTCGCTTCAATGGTGGAACCCTATAAATTGAAACAAAGGGCGGCCATTCAAAGACCCAGTGCCTCAAGCTGTTATCACAACAGATGCTTCCATGGTGGGGTGGGGAGCACACCTCAACAATCCCAGCATACAGGGTCAATGGGACAATCAACAAAAACAACTTCACATAAATCACTTGGAACTGCTAGCGTTTTTTCTAGCATTAAAAGCGTTTCAACCACTAGTAGCCCACAAACACATTCTTGTCAAGACAGACATGACAACAATGTACTATCTCAACAAACAATGGGGGACACACTCGTCACAACTGTGTCTCTTAGCACAAAAGATTTGGCATTGGGCAATTCACAACCACATTCGCCTAATAGCACAATGCATACCAGGCATTCAGAATCAGTTAGCCGACAATCTCAGTCGAGATCACCAGCAAACTCACGAATGGGAAATACATCCCCAGATCCTACAGGATCACTTCCACCGCTGGGAAACACCAAACATAGACCTATTTGCAACAAAAGAAAACGCAAAATGCCAAAACTTTGAATCCAGGTACCCACACCCTCAGTCCAAGGGCAATGCACTATGGATCAGTTACTCAGGGATATTTGCTTACGCTTTTCCCCCTCTCCCACTCATTCCTTATCTGGTCAACAAACTAAGTGAAAACAAACTCAAACTAATACTCATAGCACCAACCTGGGCTCGCCAACCGTGGTACACAACACTGTTGGACTTATCAGTAGTACCCCTCATCATACTACCAAACAGACCAGATCTGTTAACACAACACAAACAACAGATCGGACACCCGAATCCAGCAGCACTCAATCTAGCAATCTGGCTCCTGAAGTCTTAGAATTCGGACATTTAAATCTTACACATGAGTGTATGGAGGTCATTAAACAAGACATTGTTATGCAAACAAATGGAAGAGATTCGTTTGCTACTGCCACACTGTAGGAAAGTACCATCTTGCCTGGCATGTTACCCCAATATTTCACTGTATATATGTTGTTTTAGTTGTATGTGTCACTGGGACCCTGCCAGCCAGGGCCCCAGTGCTCATAAGTGTGCCCTGTATGTGTTACCTGTGTTATGACTAATTGTCTCACTGAGGCTCTGCTAACCGGAACCTCAGTGGTTATGCTCTCTCATTTCTTTCCAAATTGTCACTAACAGGCTAGTGACCAATTTCACCAATTTACATTGGCATACTGGAACACCCTTATAATTCCCTAGTATATGGTACTGAGGTACCCAGGGTATTGGGGTTCCAGGAGATCCCTATGGGCTGCAGCATTTCTTTTGCCACCCATAGGGAGCTCTGACAATTCGTACACAGGCCTGCCACTGCAGCCTGAGTGAAATAACGTCCACGTTATTTCACAGCCATTTACCACTGCACTTAAGTAACTTATAAGTCACCTATATGTCTAACCTTTACCTGGTAAAGGTTGGGTGCTAAGTTACTTAGTGTGTGGGCACCCTGGCACTAGCCAAGGTGCTCCCACATTGTTCAGTGCAAATTCCCCGGACTTTGTGAGTGCGGGGACACCATTACACGCGTGCACTATACATATGTCACGACATATGTATAGCGTCACAATGGTAACTCCGAACATGGCCATGTAACATGTCTAAGATCATGGAATTGTCACCCCAATGCCATTCTGGCATTGGGGAGACAATTCCATGATCCCCCGAGTCTCTAGCACAGACCCGGGTACTGCCAAACTACCTTTCCCGGGGTTTCACTGCAGCTGCTGCTGCTGCCAACCCCTCAGACAGGTTTCTGCCCTCCTGGGGTTCAGCCAGGCTTGGCCCAGGAAGGCAGAACAAAGGACTTCCTCAGAGAGAGGGTGTTACACCCTCTCCCTTTGGAAAAAGGTGTCAGGGCTGGGGAGGAGTAGCCTCCCCCAGCCTCTGGAAATGCTTTGATGGGCACAGATGGTGCCCATCTCTGCATAAGCCAGTCTACACCGGTTCAGGGATCCCCCAGTCCTGCTCTGGTGCGAAACTGGACAAAGGAAAGGGGAGTGACCACTCCCCTGACCTGCACCTCCCCTGGGAGGTGCCCAGAGCTCCTCCAGTGTGCTCCAGACCTCTGCCATCTTGGAAACAGAGGTGCTGCTGGCACACTGGACTGCTCTGAGTAGCCAGGGCCAGCAGGTGACGTCAGAGACTCCTTCTGATAGGCTCTTACCTGTGTTGCTAGCCTATCCTCCTTCCTAGGTAGCCAAACCTCCTTTTCTGGCAGTTTAGGGTCTCTGCTTTGGGGGATTCTTTAGATAACGAATGCAAGAGCTCATCAGAGTTCCTCTGCATCTCTCTCTTCACCTTCTGCCAAGGAATCGACCGCTGACTGCTCTGGACGCCTGCAAAACCGCAACAAAGTAGCAAAGACGACTACTGCAACCTTGTATCGCTGATCCTGCGGCCTTCTCGACTGTTTTCTTGGTTGTGCAGCGGTGGGAGAAGTACTTGCAACTACTTACCACTTTGTCATTTTGTACTTTTCATAAGAGAAAAATATACAAAACAAGTTCAGTGTATGTACACCTAACCAAAAAGTTTTGCTTTTCTTCTCTTACTCCTTTGCTAAGTACTGAAAAGTACCTCTAAAACTTTCAAAAAGTTCTTAAAAGTTGAAAACGTTTTTTTTCCTGTTCCTTAAAAAGTTCTGAAACTTTTTCTGTCCCTTAAACCTTTTCCTATCATGTCTGGTACAGATCAAACTCTGGATCTGGCCAACACAGCTTATGACCACCTTAACTGGAAAGGTGTAAGGAGTCTCTGCATTGATAGAGGTTTAGGGGTAGGGAAGAATCCCTCTAGAGAATTGTTAGTTAATATGCTCATTGAACATGATAAGACCATAGCTGGCACATCTGGTGAGAGATTAGCTGATGATTCACACTCTGATTCTGGGGCACCCCCAGTAAAAGTGGTAGAAGGGAACCTTTCCAACCTGCCCCTTAGCAGGCCACCTAGCAGGGCTGGTACTGAGGTGAGTTCTCATCATTGTATAGAGGTTACTCCTTTAGGCCAGGTTGTTAGGGTGCCATCTGTTAGGGACAGGTCTCCCTCTGTTCATTCACACTATTCTTCTGTGTCAAGGCATGCCCAACCCACCCTCCCTGAAGACAGAGTGTTAGAAAGGGAACTCAGTAGATTGAGAGTGGAAGAATCCAGGCTGAAGTTGAAAAAGCAACAGCTGGATCTAGACAGGGAAGCATTTGACTTAGAAAAAGAAAGACAGAGGTTGGGGTTTGGACCCCATGGTAGCAGCAGCAGTATTACAGATAGTAATCCTGTAAAAGAGCATGATTCTAGGAATCTGCACAAGATAGTTCCCCCTTACAAGGAGGGGGATGGCATTAACAAGTGGTTTGCTGCACTTGAGAGGGCCTGTTTTGTACAGGGGGTCCCTCAAAGGCAGTGGGCTGCTATCCTATGGCTATCTTTCAGTAGAAAGGGTAGGTATAGGCTCCTTACTGTTAAGGAAAGTGATGGCAATAATTTTACAGTTCTTAAGAATGCACTCCTAGATGGTTATGGCTTAACCACTGAACAGTACAGGATCAACAGTACAGGATCAAGTTCAGAGAAACCAAAAAGGAGTCTTCACAAGACTGGGTAGAGTTTGTTGACCATTCAGTGAAGGCCTTGGAGGGGTGGTTACATGGCAGTAAAGTTTCTGACTATGAAAGCCTGTATAACTTAATCCTGAGAGAGCATATTCTTAATAATTGTGTGTCTGATTTGTTGCACCAGTACCTAGTGGACTCCGATCTGACCTCTCCCCAAGAATTGGGAAAGAAGGCAGACAAATGGGTCAGAACAAGGGTGAACAGAAAAGTTCATACAGGGGGTGACAAGGATGGCAAGAAGAAGGATGGTAAGTCTTCAGACAAGGGTGGGGACAAATCTAAAAATGAGTCTTCATCAGGCCCACAAAAACACTCTGGTGGGGGTGGTGGGCCCAAATCCTCTTCAAGTCAAGTTAAGAAACCATGATGCTATTTATGTAAAGTAAAAGGCCATTGGAGAACTGATCCCAGTTGTCCAAAGAAAAGCACCAAGCCTCCTACCACTACAACCCCTGCTGCTACACCTAGTGCCCCTAGTAATAGCAGTGGTGGTGGGAGCAAACCTACTAATAGCCAATCCAAGGGAGTAGCTGGGCTCACTTTTGGTAATTTAGTTGGGGTTGGTCTTGTTAGGGAGACCACAGAGGCTGTGTTAGTCTCTGAGGGGGGCATTGATTTGGCCACCTTGGTTGCTTGTCCCCTTAATATGAATAAGTACAAGCAACTTCCCCTAATAAATGGTGTTGAGGTTCAGGCCTACAGGGACACAGGTGCCAGTGTTACCATGGCAATAGACAAACTGGTCCACCCTGAACAACACCTACTTGGTCACCAGTACCAAGTGGCTGATGCTCATAACAACACTCTTAGCCACCCCATGGCTGTTGTGAATCTCAACTGGGGGGGGGGGGAGGTGGGGGGGGGGGGGGGGGTTCATTGGTCCAAAGAAAGTTGTGGTTGCCTCAGATTTACCTGTAGACTGTCTACTAGGGAACGATTTAGAGACATCAGCTTGGGCAGAAGTGGAGTTGGAGGCTCATGCAGCAATGCTGGGCATTCCTGGGCATATTTTTGCTTTGACAAGGGCTCAGGCCAAAAAGGACAGGGTGACTTGGATCCTGGAACAATGGACCAAGTGCTCCCTAAAGCTAGGGTTAGTAAAGGTAAAACACTACCTACTATCCCTCCCTCTACAGTGGATTCAACTTCTGAGGAAGAAGAATTTCCACCCTGTGCAGAACCTACACCAGAGGAGCTTGAAGTAGACACTGCTGAGCTTTTGGGTGGAGGGGGGCCTGCCAGGGAGGGGCTGAGTGTGGCACAGCAGACCTGTCCCACACTAGAGGGTCTAAGACAGCAAGCTGTCAAACAGCAAAATGGGGATGTCAGTGACTCCCACAGAGTTTACTGGGAGGACAACCTCTTGTATACTGAAGCAAGGGTCCCTAAACCTGGAGCAGACAGGAGATTGGTCATTCCCTTGCAATACAGAGAATTCCTCCTAACTCTAGCCCACGACATTCCCTTGGCTGGACATTTAGGACAAATGAAAACTTGGGACAGGCTTGTTCCCTTGTTTCATTGGCCAAGAATGTCAGAGGACACAAAGGAATTTTGTAAGTCCTGTGTCACCTGTCAAGCCAGTGGCAAAACAGGTGGCACCCCAAAGGCACCCCTTATTCCACTACCTGTGGTTGGGGTTCCCTTTGAAAGGGTAAGGGTTGACATAGTTTGCCCCCTTGACCCTCCTACTGTTTCAGGCAATAGGTTTATCTTGGTGGTAGTGGACAATGCCACCAGATATCCTGAAGCAATTCCTCTAAGGACCACTACAGCTCCTGCAGTGGCAAAGGCCCTTCTGGGAATCTTTTCCAGGGTGGGCTTCCCAAAAGAGGTGGTATCAGACAGGGGTAGCAACTTCATGTCTGCTTACTTAAAGGCCATGTGGAAGGAATGTGGTGTGACATACAAGTTCACTACACCCTATCATCCACAAACAAATGGACTGGTTGAGAGGTTTAATAAAACTCTCGAAGGAATGATAATGGGACTCCCTGAAAAACTCCGGAGGAGATGGGATGTCCTGTTACCTTGCCTCCTTTTTGCTTACAGGGAGGTACCCCAAAAAGGAGTGGGCTTCAGCCCCTTTGAACTCCTATTTGGACACCCTGTAAGAGGTCCTCTAACACTCGTTAAGGAGGGTTGGGAACAACCTTTAAAAGCTCCTAAGCAAGACATAGTGGACTATGTACTTGGCCTAAGATCTAGGATGGCTGAGTACATGAAAAAGGCCAGTAAAAAACTTCAGGCCAGCCAAGAGCTCCAAAAGCAATGGCATGACCAGAAGGCTGTTCTGATTCAGTACCACCTAGGGCAGAAAGTGTGGGTCTTGGAACCTGTGGCCCCCAAGAGCACTCCAAGACAAATGGAGTGGACCGCACATAATTGTTGAAAAGAAGGGAGAAGTCACCTACTTGGTTGACTTGGGCACTGCCAGGAGTCCCCTTAGGGTGCTCCATGTCAATCGCCTGAAACCCTACTATGACAGGGCTGATCTCACCCTGCTCATGGCAACAGATGAAGGACAGGAAGAAGAGAGTGACCCTCTCCCTGATCTCTTCTCTTCCACAGAACAAGATGCTCTAGTGGAAGGTGTAGTTCTGGCAGATTGTCTTACTGCTGAGCAGAAAGACCACTGCATAAATCTCCTAGGTCAGTTTTCTGAACTCTTTTCTACTGTGCCAGGCACCACTTCTTGGTGTGAGCACACTATAGATACTGGAGACAGCTTGCCTGTCAAAAGTAAGATCTATAGGCAGCGTGACCATGTCAGAGACTGCATAAAACAAGAGGTTCAGAAAATGTTTGAACTGGGAGTGGTTGAGCACTCTGAAAGTCCCTGGGCCTCTCCTGTGGTACTTGTACCAAAGCCTCATTCCAAAGATGGGAAAAGGGAAATGAGATTTTGTGTTGACTACAGAGGTCTCAACCAGGTAACTAAAACTGATGCTCACCCTATACCCAGGGCAGGTGAGCTAATAGATACACTCGCATCTGCCAAGTATCTAAGCACCTTTGATTTAACTGCAGGGTATTGGCAGATCAAGTTATCAGAGGATGCTAAAGCAAAAACTGCATTTTTTTACCATTGGAGGGCACTACCAATTCACAGTAATGCCCTTTGGTTTGAAAAATGCACCTGCCACTTTTCAGAGGTTGGTGAATACAGTCCTGCAAGGGTTGGAGGCTTTTAGTGCAGCATATCTAGATGATATAGCTGTCTTTAGCTCCAGCTGGGATGATCACCTGGTCTACCTATGGAAAGTTTTGGAGGCCCTGCAAAAGGCAGGCCTCACTATCAAGGCTTCAAAGTGCCAGATAGGGCAGGGGAAAGTGGTTTATCTGGGACACCTGGTAGGTGGAGAACAGATTGCACCACTTCAGGGGAAAATCCAAACTATTATAGATTGGGTTCCCCCTACAACTCAGACTCAAGTGAGAGCCTTTTTAGGCCTCACTGGGTACTACAGGAGGTTCATAAAGAACTATGGCTCCATAGCAGCCCCTCTTAATGACCTCACTTCTAAGAAAATGCCTAAAAAGATATTATGGACAGCAAACTGTCAGAAATCTTTTGAGGAGCTGAAGCAGGCCATGTGCTCTGCGCCTGTCCTGAAAAGCCCCTGTTACTCCAAAAAATTCATTGTCCAAACTGATGCATCTGAATTAGGGGTAGGGGCAGTCTTATCACGACTTAATTCTGAGGGCCAGGATCAACCTGTTGCTTTTATCAGCAGGAGGTTGACCCCTAGAGAAAAGCGTTGGTCTGCCATAGAGAGGGAGGCCTTTGCTGTGGTCTGGGCACTGAAGAAGTTTAAGCCATACCTGTTTGGCACTCACTTCATTGTTCAGACAGACCACAAACCTCTACTTTGGCTAAAACAATTGAAAGGTGAAAACCTCAAATTGTTGAGGTGGTCCATATCCCTACAGGGAATGGACTATACAGTGGAACATAGACCTGGGAGTACCCACTCCAATGCAGATGGACTCTCCAGATATTTCCACTTAGATAATGAAGACTCATCAGGGCATGACTAGTCTTATTGTCCTTCGTTTGGGGGGGAGGTGGGAGGGGGTTGTGTAGGAAAGTACCATCTTGCCTGGCATGTTACCCCCATATTTCACTGTATATATGTTGTTTTAGTTGTATGTGTCACTGGGACCCTGCCAGCCAGGGCCCCAGTGCTCATAAGTGTGCCCTATATGTGTAACCTGTGTTATGACTCACTGTCTCACTGAGGCTCTGCTAACCGGAACCTCAGTGGTTATGCTCTCTCATTTCTTTCCAAATTGTCACTAACAGGCTAGTGACCAATTTCACCAATTTACATTGGCATACTGGAACACCCTTATAATTCCCTAGTATATGGTACTGAGGTACCCAGGGTATTGGGGTTCCAGGAGATCCCTATGGGCCGCAGCATTTCTTTTGCCACCCATAGGGAGCTCTGACAATTCGTACACAGGCCTGCCACTGCAGCCTGAGTGAAATAACGTCCACGTTATTTCACAGCCATTTACCACTGCACTTAAGTAATTTATAAGTCACGTATATGTCTAACCTTTACCTGGTAAAGATTGGGTGCTAAGTTACTTAGTGTGTGGGCACCCTGGCACTAGCCAAGGTGCTCCCACATTGTTCAGGGCAAATTCCCCAGACTTTGAGTGCGGGGACACCATTACACGTGTGCACTATACATATGTCACAACATATGTATAGCATCACAATGGTAACTCCGAACATGGCCATGTAACATGTCTAAGATCATGGAATTGTCACCCCAATGCCATTCTGGCATTGGGGAGACAATTCCATGATCCCCTGAGTCTCTAGCACAGACCCGGGTACTGCCAAACTGCCTTTCCCGGGGTTTCACTGCAGCTGCTGCTGCTGCCAACCCCTCAGACAGGTTTCTGCCCTCCTGGGGTCCAGCCAGGCTTGGCCCAGGAAGGCAGAACAAAGGACTTCCTCAGAGAGAGGGTGTTACACCCTCTCCCTTTGGAAAAAGGTTTCAGGGCTGGGGAGGAGTAGCCTCCCCCAGCCTCTGGAAATGCTTTGATGGGCACAGATGGTGCCCATCTCTGCATAAGCCAGTCTACACCGGTTCAGGGATCCCCCAGCCCTGCTCTGGCGCGAAACTGGACAAAGGAAAGGGGATTGGCCACTCCCCTGACCTGCACCTCCCCTGGGAGGTGCCCAGAGCTGCTCCAGTGTGCTCCAGACCTCTGCCACCTTGGAAACAGAGGTGCTGCTGGCACACTGGACTGCTCTGAGTGGCCAGGGCCAGCAGGTGACGTCAGAGACTCCTTCTGATAGTCTCTTACCTGTGTTGCTAGCCTATCCTCCTTCTTAGGTAGCCAAACCTCCTTTTCTGGCTATTTAGGGTCTCTGCTTTGGGGGAGTTCTTTAGATAACGAATGCAAGAGCTCATCAGAGTTCCTCTGAATCTCTCTCTTCACCTTCTGCCAAGGATTCGACCGCTGACTGCTCTGGACGCCTGCAAAACCGTAACAAAGTAGCAAAGACGACTACTGCAACCTTGTATCGCTGATCCTGCGGCCTTCTCGACTGTTTTCCTGGTGGTGCATGCTGTGGGAGTAGTCTGCCTCCTCTCTGCACTAGAAGCTCCGAAGAAATCTCCCGTGGGTCGACTGAATCTTCCCCCTGCAACCGCAGGCACCAAAAGACTGCATCACCGGTCCTCTGGGTCCCCTCTCAGCATGACGAGCGTGGTCCCTGGAACTCAGCAACTCTGTCCAAGTGACTCCCACAGTCCAGTGACTCTTCAGTCCAAGTTTGGTGGAGGTAAGTCCTTGCCTCCCCACGTTAGACTGCATTGCTGGGTACCGTGTGATTTGCAGCTGCTCTGGCTCCTGTGCACTCTTCCAGGATTTCCTTTGTGCACAGCCAAGACTGGGTCCCCGCCACTCTAACCTGCAGTGCACGATCTCCTGAGTTGTCCTCCGGCGTCGTGGGACCTTCTTTTGTGACTTCGGGTGAGCTCTGGTTCACTCTTCTTCGTAGTGCCTGTTCCGGCACTTCTGCGGGTGCTGCTTGCTTCTGAGTGGGCTCTTTGTCTTGCTGGACGCCCCCTCTGTCTCCTCACGCAATTGGCGACATCCTGGTCCCTCCTGGGCCACAGCAGCATCCAAAAACCCTAACCGTGACCCTTGCAGCTAGCAAGGCTTGTTTGCGGTCTTTCTGCACGAAACACCTCTGCAAGCTTCTTCACGACGTGGGACAACCATCCTCCAAAGGGGAAGTTTCTAGCCCTCTTCGTTCTTGCAGAATCCACAGCTTCTACCATCCGGTGGCAGCTTCTTTGCACCCTCAGCTGGCATTTCCTGAGCATCTGCCCGCTCCCGACTTGAGTGTGATTCTTGGACTTTGTCCCCTTGTTCCACAGGTACTCTCGTCTGGAAATCCATCGTTGTTGCATTGCTGGTGTTTGTCTTCCTGGCAGAATTCCCCTATCACGACTTCTGTGCTCTCTGGGGAACTTAGGTGCACTTTGCACCCACTTTTCAGGGTCTTGGGGTGGGCTATTTTTCTAACCCTCACTGTTTTCTTACAGTCCCAGTGACCCTCTACAAGCTCACATAGGTTTGGGGTCCATTCGTGGTTCGCATTCCACTTCTAGAGTATATGGTTTGTGTTGCCCCTATACCTATGTGCTTCCATTGCAATCTATTGTGACTATTCATTGCTTGCACTGTTTTCTATTGCTATTACTGCATATTTTGGTATTGTGTACATATATCTTGTGTATATTTGCTATCCTCATACTGAGGGTACTCACTGAGATACTTTGGCATATTGTCATAAAAATACCTTTATTTTTAGTATATCTGTGTATTGTGTTTTCTTATGATAGTGTGCATATGACACCAGTGGTATAGTAGGAGCTTCACACGTCTCCTAGTTCAGCCTAAGCTGCTGTGCTAAGCTACCTTTTCTATCAGCCAAAGCTGCTAGACACCTCTTCTACACTAATAAGGGATAACAGGACCTGGTGCAGAGTGTAAGTACCCCTTGGTACCACTACAAACCAGGCCAGCCTCCTACACACACTAATCAAATTCAAACACTACATGCCTCCACAAAGGACATTGTAAGCTATTTATTACACTTACAAAAGTCTAATCTAGCATTCTCTTCCATTAAGATCCATCTCACTGCAATATCTGCCTATCTGCAGATTACACATACAACATCACTTTTTAGAATGCCAGTCATTAAAGCATTTATGGAGGGACTAAAAAGAATCATACCCCCAAGGACACCACCAGTACCTTTGTGGAACCTTAATATTGTATTAACACGACTCATGGGCCCACCATTCGAACCCATGCATTCTTGTGAAATTCAATATCTGACTTGGGAAGTAGCCTTTCTAATAGCTATCACATCACTCAGAAGAGTGAGTGAAATACGAGCATTTACTATTCGAGAACCCTTTATACTAATACATAAACATAAAGTGGTTCTCCGTACAAATCCAAAAGTCTTACCAAAGGTCATATCACCATTCCATCTAAACCAAACTGTGGAACTCCCAGTCTTCTTTCCACAACCAGACTCTGTAGCTGAAAAAACATAGACATAAAAAGAGCACTAATGTATTACATTGACAGAAGAAAACAATTTCGTAAAACAAAACAATTGTTTGTAGCTTTCCAAAAACCTCATGCAGGTAACCCTATATCCAAACAAGGCATTGCCAGATGGATTGTTAAATGTATTCAAACTTTCTACATTAAAGCAAAAAGAGAATTACCTATTACACCAAGAGCACATTCCACTAGAAAGAAAGGCACCACAATGGCTTTTCTTGGGAATATACCAATGACCGAAATTTGTAAGGCAGCCACGTGGTCGACGCCGCATACATTTACTAAGCATTACTGTGTAGACGTGTTAGCAACACAACAAGCCACAGTAGGACAGGCTGTATTAGGAACATTATTTCAGACAACTTCAACTCCTACAGGCTAAACCACCGCTTTTTGGGGAGACAACTGCTTAGTAGTCTATGCACAGCATGTGTATCTGCAGCTACACATGCCACCGAATGGAAAATGTCACTTACCCAGTGTACATCTGTTGGTGGTATGAGACGCTGCAGATTCACATGCGCCCTCCCACCTCCGCAGTAGCCTGTAGCCGTTTTTAGTTGCATGACAATTGTAAATATGTAAATAAATATTATTTTAATAGACATTAGATACATACATTACTACTCCATTGCATGGGCACCTCTAGTATACTCACAACTCCTACCTCACCCTCTGCGGGGAAAACAATCTAAGATGGAGTCGACGATGTGAATCTGCAGCGTCTCATGCCACGAACAGATGTATACTGGGTAAGTGACATTATTATTTTATATATATATATTTATATATATATTTATATATATATATATATATATATATATATATATATGTTCGATGGTATGTGTAGCTGCAGATACACATTGCTGTGCATACTTCTGCCATCTAGTGTTGGGCTTGGAGTTTTACAAGTTGTTTTTCTTCGAAGAAGTGTTTTAGAATCACAGGATCGACTCCATGTTAGATTGTTTTCTTTTCGCCATCGGGTTCGGACGTGTTTCCTTTCGCTCCGATAGTTCGATTCGGAAAACCTTGAAAACGCTTAATTTGTCATCGGTATTGTTTTGATCGCGTTACACCTTCTATCGACACTTCGGTATGTCGGAACAAACATCTTTACTCGCCCTTCGGGGCCAAGATTCATATCCATAAAGAAACTGGTAGAATTTTAACTGCACCTCCTCCAAAGCCAAAGAGGAAATTAGCCTTTCAGGAAGAATTGGACACTACACACTACACAGCCTCCAGCTAAAGTGCCAAAAACAAAGGAGAGACCTCCACCTCCTCAATTTTCTCCTCCTCAGTCTCCTCCTCACTCTCCACACCACCTACATATCTCTCCTCCTACCAGCACTACACCTATGCAGTCACCATGGGATTTTTATGATCCCAACCCTATTCCGGACAATAACCCAGATTGCTATCCCTCTAAGCCTTCACCACCAGAGGATAGTACAGGCTACAATCAAGTGATAGCTAGGGCGGCAGCATACCATAATGTCACAATGCACACTGAACCATTAGAGGATGATTTTTTGTTTAATACACTCCCCTCCACGCATGTAACATATTAGTCGCTCCCTATGCTCCCGGCATGCTAAAACATGCTGATCAAATATTTAGCGAACCTGTAAAAGCAAGAATAATTACTCCTAGAGTAGAAAATAAATATAAGCCACCTCCTTCCAATCCTGTCTATATTACTCAGCAACTACCTCCAGACTCAGTAGTGGTAAGTGCTGCCAGGAAGAGGGCAAGCGTGCAGTCAGGTGATGCACCCCCACCAGACAAAGAGAGTAGGAAGTTTGATGCTGCAGGGAAGAGGGTGGCATCTCAGGCAGCCAACCAATGGAGAATAGCCAACTGGGATGAGATGAAAGATATAATCCAGCATCTCCCCAAAGAACAGCAAAAGAGGGCACAGCAGATAGTGGAGGAAGGGCAAGCCATCACCAACAATCAGATTAGGTCTGCCCTAGACTCAGCAGATCCTGCAGCCAGAAGCACCAACACTGCTGTAACCATAAGGAGGCATGCATGGCTTGGATCCTCAGGATTTAAACCTGAAATCCAACAGGCAGTGTTGAATATGCCATTCAACAAGAAGCAGCTTTTTGACCCAGAGGTCGACACTGCTATAGAAAAAATGTATAAGTATTCAGACACCGCAAAAAGCCATGAGTGCACTATACACCACACAATACAGGGGATCCTTTCGCAAACCCCAGTTTCGAGGTGGATTTAGGGCTCAAACTGCGGAGGCATCCACTTCACAGCCAAAGCCGGCCTACCAATCTCAATACCAACGAGGTGGTTTTAAAAGCACATATAGAGGCCAGTACCCCAGAGGCAGGGGGAAATATCAAACACCTAAACAAGCCTCACAACAAAGTAAACAGTGACTTGTGCCATTCCAATCAAATCCACACCTCCCCTGTGGGAGGAAGACTGCAAAAGTTCCACAACAATTTGCTAAGCATTACCACAGACAACTGGGTATTATCAATTATCCACAATGGCTATTGCCTAGAATTGATACAAACTCCACCAAACATTCCACCAAAACCACACAAACTATCCACAGACCATATCATTCTCTTAAAGGAAGAAGTCAAATCTCTGTTACTCAAACAAGCAATAGAAGCCGTGCCACAAAATCAAGTAGGGACAGGAGTCTACTCACCGTATTTCCTCATTCCCAAAAAGGATGGCACCCTAAGGCCAATATTAGATGTCAGGACCCTCAATCTTTACATCCTGTCAGAACACTTTCACGTGGTAACTCTACAGGATGTTATCCCACTACTTCGAAAACACAATTTCATGGCAACATTAGACTTCAAAGATGCGTATTTTCATATACCCAATCATCCTGAGCACAGAAAATATCTCAGGCTTGTCATTCAAGGAAAGCACTATCAGTTCAAGGTGTTACCCTTTGGAATAACAACAGCTCCAAGGGTATTCACAAAGTGCCTAGTGGTACTCGCAGCCTACCTAAGAAGACATGTCTTTCCATGTCTAGACGATTGGCTGATAAAATCAGTCATACGCAGTGTCAAAACCATGCGCATTATGTAATACAAACCCTGCACTCACTAGGGTTCTCAATAAATTACCAAAAGTCACAACTACAGCCTGCGCAAATACAACAGTATTTAGGGGCAATACTAAATACTCAAAAAGCGCTTGCAAGTCCAGATACGCAGAGAATACAAGTATTCCAGTATATAATAGCACAAATACAGACAGGTCAACAGTACACTGTCAAGTTTGTCATGAAAATATTAGGGATGATGGCATCATGTATTGCAGTTGTTCCACATGCAAGACTAAACATGCGGCCCTTGCAACAGTGCCTTGCACAACAATGGTCACAAGCACCGGGTCAACTTCAAGATCTAGTGTTGATAGACCACCAAACATACATGTCCCTTCAGTGGTGGAATTCCACAAATCTAAACAAAGGGCGGCCATTTCAAGACCCTGTGCCTCAGACCATAATTACAACAGATGCATCAATGATTGGTTGGGGAGCTCACCTCAACAATCGCAACATCCAAGGACAATGGGATGCCCAACACAAACAGCTACACATAAATCACTTAGACTTGTTAGCTGTCTTCCTAGCACTCAAAGCTTTTCAGCCTCTCCTCATTCACAAGAATGTCCTGATCAAAACAGACAATATGACCACTATGTATTACCTAAACAAACAGGGAGGGACACATTCGTCCAAACTCACCCTCCTAACTCAAGAAATTTGGAAATGGGCAATACACAACCAAATTCACCTGGTAGCATAATACATTCCAGGGATACACAACCAATTAGCAGATGTTCTCAGCAGAAATCATCAACAGACACACAAGTGGGAGATTCAATCTCAAGTACTTCAAAAATACTTTCAACAATGGGGCACACCAGTCATAGATCTGTTCACCACCAGCGAAAACGCAAAATGCCAAAACTTCACATACAGATAACCACATCCCTTATCCAAGGGCAATGCTGTATGGATCAATTGGTCAGGGATATTTTCCCCCTCTCCCACTCATTCCATTTCTAGTCAACAAATTGTATCAAAACACGCTCAATCTGATACTCAGAGCGCCAACGTGGGCACGTCAGCCGTGGTACACAACACTATTAGACCTGTCAGTAGTACCACACTCCAAACTCCCAAACAGACCAGACCTATTAACACAAAACAAAGGGCAGATCAGGCACCCAAATCCCAAAACACTCAATCTGACGATTTGGCTCCTGAGGTCATAGAATTTGGGTATTTACAACTACCAACAGAATGTATGGAAGTAATTAAGCAAGCAAGAAAACCCACTACCAGGCAGTGTTATGCAAACAAATGGAAAATATTTGTATATTACTGTCATCTAAACAAATTGCCCCTCTTTCAGCGTCAATACAAGACATTGTAAGTTATTTGCTTCATTTACAAAAAGCAAATCTAGCCTTTTCATCCATTATAATACATCACACTGCGTATTTGCAGAATATACAACACAGCTCTTTATTTAGAGTCCCTGTTATCAAAGCCTTCATGGAAGGATTAGAATGCATTATTCCACCTAGAACACCGCCAGTGCCTTCGTGGAACCTAAACATAGTACTCGCACGCCTTACACGTCCACCATTTGAACCTCTGGATTCATGTCAGATTCAATACCCAACATGGAAAGTTGCCTTCCTAGTTGCAATTACTTCATTAAGAAGAGTTAGTGAAATACAAGCTTTCAATATTTAAGAACCATTCATACAAGTACACAAACATAAAGTTGTACTTCGAACAAACCCAAAATTTCTCCCAAAGGTTAAATTACCGTTTCATATCAATCAAACAGTGGAACTACCAGTCTTCTTCCCACAGCCAGACTCTTCAGCAGAAAGAGCCCTGCATACATTAGACATTAAAAGAGCTCTAATGTATTACATAGAACTAAATCAATTAGAAAAACCCAGCAATTATTTGTGGCGTTCCAAAAAACAAATACTGGTAACCCTATTACAAAGCAAGGGCTAGCTAGATAGATAGTAAAATGCATCCAAACATGTTACCTAAAAGCTAAGAGGCAGCTATTAGTTACACATAAAGCACACTCCACCCGCAAAAAAGGAGCTACAATGGCTTTCTTAGGAAACATACCAGTTGCCGAAATCTGTAAAGCAGCCACTTGGTCAACACCACATACATTTACGAAGCATTACTGTGTAGATGTGTTTGCAACCCAACAGGCAACAGTAGGACAGGCTGTACTAAGAACACTATTTCAAACAACTTCAACTCCTACAGGCTGACCACCACATATGGGAGGTAAAACTGCTTTGTAGTCTATGCATAGCATGTGTATCTGCAGGTACACATGCCATTGAATGGAAAATGTCACTCATCCAGTGTACATCTGTTCGTGGCATGTTCCGCTGCAGATTCACATGTACCCTCCCACCTCCCCGGGAGCCTGTAGCCATTTAAGTTCAACATTCACTTGTACATATGTGTGTGTATGTATATGTATGTGTATATATATATATATATATATATATATATATATATATATATATATATATATATATATATATATATTCCATTTGCATGCACATCTCTTTTCTTTATACTCTATCACTCCTACCTTACCCTCTGCGGGAAAACAATCTAACATGGAGTCGATGCTTATGCGCAATTTAGCAGAAGAGGAGGAGTCACTCAATCCTGTGACTCAAAAATACCTCTTCGAAGAAAAACAACTTGTAACACTAGATGGCAGAATATGCATAGCATGTGAATCTGCAGCGGAACATGCCACGAACATATGTACACTGGGTAAGCGACATTTTCCATATATATATATATATATATATATATATGTTCTATGGCATGTGTAGTTGCAGATACACATGCTGTGCACTGTTCCAAGTGTTACAAGTGTTTTTCTTCGAAGCAGTCTTTTCGAGTCACGGGACCGAGTGACTCCTCCCTTTCGGCTCCATTGCGCATGGGCATCGATTCCATCTTAGATTGTTTTCTTTCCACCATTGGGTTCGGACGTGTTCCTCTTCGCTCCGTAATTCGAATCGGGAAAGTTTAAAAAATCATTGAAATCCGTCAGTATTGTTGCGTTCGAGACCGGTTTTCTATAGATACATCGGCACCGACGAGACAACCGCTTCGGCGGTCCTTCGGGCTTCCGCACTTAACCGAGGCCTTGTCGGCCCGACCACACCCGTCGTCGAAGACTCATGGACCGGACCCCCTTCCGTTTCTGTCTGACGTGCCACGCCAAGTATCCTTATACAGACCAGCATCGGGTCTGTAATCTGTGTTTGTCGCCAGAACACAGAGAGGATACCTGTGAGGCCTGCAAGGCTTTTCGGTCGAAGAAGACCTTGAGAGGTCGACGAGCAAGGCTTTTGCAGATGGCATCGAAGTCGACACAACACCTCGACGTCGAGGAGGAAGAGATGGCTATCTCGATCCAGGGTTCGGAATCGGATGACTCCGACGGAGACCGGCCACCGACGGCAGGACAAAAAGTGAGTACACCTGCCCCGGACCAGCCCCAAAATCAGGTGAAAAAACAGAAGGCCCCGGGGACGCCACTGCCGGAAGGCCATGGCTCGACCCACAAGAAAAGAGTCGACATCGATTGGTCGAATCGAATAAGCCTTGAAAGAGCCTATCGGACCCAAGACCGACCGTATCCATGGGTGTTTCGGTACCGAAAAAGACTTCTTATACAGAAGAACATGTGCTCTCCCAACAACTTAAAGAGAGGCACAGGTTTGAGCAGGAGTTGGATTTGGAAGAGCTTGACCAAACTCAACCAGGGTTACAAATCCAGAAGGACACAGGAAAAATTCAAACCATCCCTCCGCTCAAGTTTAAAAGAAAATTGGCTTTTCATGCAGAGACTGAAACTGAGCAGCCAAGAGCAAAGGTGGTTAGAGAAAGGTCACCGATCCCACATTTCTCACCAGAAATGTCGCCACCTCACTCGCCACAATGGACAAGGTCACCAGTTGGCACACCAACTGCACAGTCACCCACACATACTGTGCAGACGCAGGACGATGCGGACCCCTGGGACCTATACGACCACCAGTTTCAGACAACAGTCCTGAGTGTTCTCCTTCAAAGCTTTCTCCTCCAGAGGATAGCACATCCTACACACAAGTACTGGCAAGGGCGGCGACATTCCATAATGTCACTATGCATTCAGAACCAGTGGAGGATGACTTTTAATACACTGGCATCCACGCATGCATCATATCAAAGCCTGCCAATGTTACCAGGCATGCTTAAGCATGCACAACAGGTCTTTCAGGAACCGGTCAAGGGAAGGGCCATTACACCGAGGGTAGAGAAAAAATATAAACCTCCCCTGTCAGACCCTGTGTTTATTACACAGCAGTTCCTCCGGACTCTGTTGTAGTGGGAGGCGCAAGAAAGCGGGCAAATTCTCAATCGTCAGGGGATGAGCCACCCCCTGATAAAGAAAGCCGTAAATTTGACACGGCAGGAAAAGGAGTGGGGTCGCAAACGGCCAACCAGTGGTGTATAGCCAATTCACAGGCCCTCCTCGCCCGTTACGACAGAGCACATTGGGACGAAATGCAGGCTATTATTCAGCATTCACCAAAAGAACATCAAAAACGGGCTCAACAGGTGGTGGAGGAGGGACAGGCCATCTCCAACAACAAGATCTGCTCTGCACTGGACTCTGCCGATACAGCAGCACGAACTGTCAACACAGCAGTTACCAGGCATGCATGGCTACACAGTTCTGGTTTTAAACCAGAAATACAGCAAGCGGTATTAAACATGCCGTTCAACCAGCAGCAACTATTTGGGCCGGAGGTGGACACTGCGATAGAAAAAATGAAGGAGGACACAGACACGGCCAAAGCCATGGGCACGCTCTACTCTTCCCAGTATAGGGGAACATTTAGGAAGCCACAGTTTAGGGGAGGGTTTAGACGGCAACCCTCAGAGCCATCCATCTCCCAATCAAAACCCACTTACCAGTCTCAGTACCAGAGAGGGGGGTTTTGTGGTTCATACAGGGGACAATACCCAAGAGCAAGGGGAAAATTTCAGCCTGCCAAGCAGACCCCTAGTAATAAGAAGTGACTTCAATGTCACACTTCCCCAACACACATCACCAGTGGGGGGAAGATTAACAAAATACCACAAACATTGGTCAGACATAACCACGGACACATGGGTTCTATCAATTATCCAACATGGTTACTGCATAGAGTTCACACATTTCCCTCCAGATGTTCCCCCAAAGACGCACAAACTGTCAGCACAACATCTAGACCTACTACAAATAGAGGTGCAAGCATTATTAACAAAACAAGCCATAGAACTAGTACCACGCCATCAAAAAGGAACAGGGGTTTACTCCCTATATTTCCTTATTCCCAAAAAAGACAAAACACTAAGACCAATTCTAGATCTCAGGACGTTAAACCTCTTCATCAAATCAGATCCTTTCCACATGGTCACACTACAAGACGTAGTTCCCTTGCTAAAAAAGGGAGAATACATGGCAACACTGGCTTTAAAGGATGTGTATTTCCACATACCCATCTATCCATCTCACAGGAAATACCTCAGATTTGTTATACAGGGCAAACATTACCAATTCTAAGTATTGCCCTTTGGGATAACAACAGCACCCAGAGTATTCACAAAATGTCTCGCTGTAGTAGCAGCTCATATAAGGAGAAATCACATGCACGTATTCCCTTATCTAGACGATTGGCTAATAAAAGCCAACACTCAACACCGGTGTCAAAGTCTACAAGACTCTACAAGATTACTTCTACCGCTGGGGGACATCAGGCTTAGATCTGTTTGCAACAAAACAAAACGTAAAATGCCAAAACTTTGCATCCAGGTACCAACACCCTCAGTCCAAGGGCAATGCTCTATGGATCAGTTGGTCAGGGATATTTGCTTAGGTTTCCCCCCCCCCCCCCCCCCCCCACACTCATTCCTTTCCTAGTCAACAAACGGAGTCAAAATAAACTCAAACTAATACTCATAGCACCAACGTGGGCTCTTGAACCGTGGTACACCACACTGTTGGACTTCTCAGTAGTACCTCACATCAAACTCCCAAACAGACCAGATCTGTTAACACAACACAAACAACAGATCAGATACTCCAATCTAGCATCGCTCAACCTAGCAATCTGGCTCCTGAAGTCTTAGAATTTGGCTATCTAAACCTTTTAAATGAGTGTATGGAAGTCATTTAACAGGCAAGAAAACCGACAACAAGGCATTGTTATGCTAATAAATGGAAAAGGTTTGTTTTCTACAGCAAAGCAAACCAAATCACACCTTTAGAGGCCTCCATACAAAACATTGTGAGTTACTTACTACACCTACAAAAAGCAAATCTCACTTTTTCTTCCATAAAAATTCATCTTATCGCAATCTCTGCTTACCTACAGATTAAACATACAAAGTCACTTTTTAGAATCCCAGTTATTAAAGCCTTTATGGAAGGACTAAAAAGGATCATACCTCCAAGAACCCCACCAGTACCCTTGTGGAATCTTAATATTGTACTTACACAACTCATGGGCCCACCTTTTGAACCCACGCATTCTTGCCAAATCCAATTCTTAACTTGGAAGGTAGCTTTTCTAATAACCATCACTTCACTACGAAGAGTTAGCGAAATACAGGTGTTTACTATAGAACAACCCTTTATACAAATACACAAACATAAGGTGGTTCTCCGTACAAATCCAAAATTTTTACCAAAGGTCATTTCACCGTTTCATCTAAACCAAACAGTAGAGCTCCCAGTCTTCTTCCCACAACCAGACTCGGTAGCAGAAAGAGCACTGCATACATTAGACATTAAAAGAGCACTAATGTATTACATAGACAGAACAAAATCATTTAGTAAAACTAAGCAATTGTTCGTTGCTTTACAAAAACCCTATGCTGGTAACCCTATATCCAAACAGGGCATAGCCAGATGGATAGTCAAATGCATTCAGACCTGTTACCTCAAAGATAAAAGGGACTTACCCATTACACCAAGGGCACACTCCACTAGAAAGAAAGGAGCAACAATGGCCTTTCTAGGTAATATACCAATGACAGAGATTTGTAAAGCAGCCACTTGGTCTACACCTCATACCTTTACTCTACATTACTGTGTAGATGTGTTAGCAATACAACAAGCCACAGTAGGACAGGCTGTATTAAGAACATTATTTCAAACGACTTCAACTCCTACAGGCTGACCACCGCTTTCGGGAGGATTATTGCTTTGTAGTCTTTGCACAGCATATGTATCTGCAGCTACACATGCCATCGAACGGAAAATGTCACTTACCCAGTGTACATCTGTTCGTGGCATGTTGCGCTGCAGATTCACATGCGCCCTCCCACCTCCCCAGGAGCCTGTAGCCGTCTAAGTTGCATTTGAATTGTATATATGTAATATAAATATTCCTTTACCACAAACTATGTACATACATATCTATTCCATTGCATGGACATCTTTAGTATCCTCATTCAACCACTCCTACCTCACCCTATGCTGGGAAAACAATCTAAGATGGAGTCGATTCCCATGCGCAATGGAGCCGAAAGGGAGGAGTCCCATCGGTCCCGTGACTCGAAAAGACTTCTTCGAAGAAAAACAACTTGTAACACTCCGAGCCCAACACTAGATGGCAGGAACAGTGCACAGCATGTGAATCTGCGGCGCAACATGCCACAAACAGATGTACACTGGGGAAGTGACATTTTCCATATATATATATATATATATATATATATATATATATATATATATATATATATCAAAACAAATCCTTTTCAGGGTTAGAGTGACGCTATGCTTAAAGATTGTGCTGTATAAATGGCAAAAGAATTTGTCACTATCTAGCTCGGCGTGGATAGCACTGTGCTGATCCAGTGCTAAAAAACTTTGCTAGATAAACAGACATTTGAGATGAGCTGGTGTTGCAGAGTGCTCCTTACTGCAGAATTCTCTATTCTTTTTTGTATATATATATATATATATATATATCAAAAATCTGCAAGAAAACAGGAATAGTCATCCGCTGTATCTTGCAGGCCAAGCCCTTAGGAAGGTAGAAAAAATGAGGAAGTCACAATACCTAATCTGCCTAATCAGTTATCATTAGGCAAGTCATTCTGAGCCCCCTTCCTATTCTTATTCCATGAACTGACCTGTTAGTATAAAGGTTAGTTAAAAAAATAATTAACTGACCGAAAAAAGGCAGTACGCAATTTGCCACCTTTTTTCCCCACAAAATAGTACATGTGCCTCAGAAGTCACCCAAACCACAATTATGCTCAAGATTACTATGCACCACACCCAATTATGTTGCATATATGGGAATTTGCATTATAAGCAGAAAGCCTAGCTTGGTGAACTAACTCCGTAGATCAGTTGTCTGCTTTGAGTGATATGCAGTTGTGCACTCTAATTGTTTCCGATTGTGTCCTAGTCACCACTGTGTGCAGGTTCTGTAGAGATTTACATGGTTGACAAGAGGAGTGCAGCAGTTCTCAGTAGGGACACCGGCTTCACTGCCCGCACTACAGCGGGGCACAAACACATGCACTCATCCTTATAGCACTATGGTCCTCACACCAATGGTGTTTGTCTATCTTTGTTAGTGTTAACCAACACCAGCAGGATGTGTCTGGTCCTCATAGTGTAGGCTATACATGGAAACAAACAGTCATATACACAAGTTTACTTGTGCTATATTGCACCCTGAAGGTTCTCAATTGCTCGTGAAGCTTCCCATCTTCCTATTTTCCAGGACCACATCTGCTGACGGGCAAAAGGTATTATTTGACTTTTTTGCATAATAGTGGAAGTGTGTTGGCTTCTTTGTTGGATCCAGTTGTGACACATTTATGAAAGGGAAGTTTCATCTGCTGCTAGACTGCAGTAAAGGGACAGTGATCCAATAAGCATGCATTTTTTAAGAACAATTATTTATTCATTGCCCTGCGGGCAATGTCTCCTGTACCAACTGCCAAGTAAATATTTTTTGCAGCTGGGAGTAGTTTGTGTTTTAAAGACCTTGTTTAAAAAATATTCCAGTAGCCCTTTAGTTATATGCAGGACCACTGGATTAATGTGGCAGAAAGGAAGAACTATTTGGCAGGGTTGACCAATAAATGTGGCAAAAAAAGTCCAGTTATGCACTTACAATGCCAATAGCTCCAACTCAAGTAAATGCAAGACCTATTGCATTGCGCATGCCTGTTTTAGTATATGGTTGGGGCTCCCCCTAGGGTTACTATTGCCTGTTTGCTATTGCACTGTTTTCTATTTCTTTTTATGCCTATTACTGATTACTAGTGTACACATTTGATGTGTTTACTTACTTCCTATTGGAGTATTGCCAATCTAGTGTTTTAGTACTGTGTTACTGTAATAAAGAGCCTTTATTTTCGTAACACTGAGTGTTTTCTTTCATGTGTGCAAGTGCTGTGTCACTACAGTAGTATTGCATGATCTTTGCATGTCTCATAGATAAACCTTAGCTGCTCATCCACAGCTACTTGTAGAGAGCTTTGCTTCTAGACACTGTCTACCTCGCACTAATAGGGGATACCTGGACCTGGTATAAGGTGTAAGTACCCACCAGGCCAGCTTCCTTCAGACCATGACTCCAAGCCCTGTGCCGGTTGTCGGTCGATGCACCTCAAGGCGATCTGGAAGTGAGCCATGAAGCTCCTAGTGGCGACGCACAAGAAGGCACTGTGCCAATCCCGGTCCTGATCTCGAGGACAATCTAAGGTCTGATCACAGAGTCAGTCTCTCGATTGGTCGTCTTCGCAGTCCAAGTCGGTATCATCAAAGTTGGGCAAATCAAAGAAGCAGAAGAAGAAGACATCCAAAGGTACTTCACCTTCTCCCTCTCGATCTCATGTTTCTAGGCCCTGCTCCTTCACTCCTCCTAAAGAGCTGGAGACCCGGTCTGCTCTGTGCTTCACCTATCCGACTTCGCCAGATCTACCCCAGCCCAACTTAAGGAGTTTTATGTGGCCACGTATTCCATTTTTGGACTCCTGGCTTCCTCTGGTGCACCTTCAGGTCTCACAGTGCCGAGAGGTACTCCTGCTGAGGTTTTGTTTGCAAAGATGTTTCCAATGCCAGCAGGGCCCTCTGGAACCACCTTATGATCCCGACTGACTTAGACACTGCGACCTATGCTGAAGCATGTTCTCCCGATGCCACACCTCACATCACAGACCTCATCATCTTTTCTGACTCCGAGACGGCCTAGCTCGACATTGAACCAGGCGCTGCAGGACTATGTCGACATTCAGGCTTGGATACTCTGTCACTGGCCTTTGAAAGGCCTAGTCTGGAATTGGACTTTGAAGTGGGGCGATGACAACACCTACCTGTTTTTTACCACTCTGACGAGATGGCCAACCTCTACCAAGAGGACAACTGGTGTGAAGAGTTTTGAAATGCCAGTGGACGGACTGGGCATGTCCAAAGATGCTGGTCTGGTCTTACCTCCAGGACCTGCCACGGAGGAAGGTGCACCCTTCGCTGTGGTGTTGAGGAGAGCAGCAGAGGTCTTCAACCGGCAGCTTCCTTTCATTCAGGTTAAGACCAACGTCTTAACAGAGGTGCTTCAGCCAAGGCTATCCCTTTCAGAGCCCCTGCTTCCCTTCAACAAAACCCTTACAAGACACTCTCCTTGGGAACTTGGGACAAGTCCTGCACAGGTGTTAAAGTGCACAGGATGATTGTCAGTTGCCACCAACCCTCTCCTTGGGTCCCAACCTTCTTTACCCAGCACCCAACACATGAGAGCTTTGTGGTGCAGACCTCGACAACCAAACCATCTCAATGAGTTCCCTTCTGCTCCTCTGGACAGGAAATTCACGAGGGTGGACATGTTTAGAAAGAGAACCTTCTCTTTCTCCAGCCTAGCATTGGGGTTGATGAACACCACAGACCTCTTGGGCCGATACTCCCACACTCTGTGGAACTTGGCCGTGCACGTGCTGCCGTAGTCCTGGAAGAGGTCAGAGCCATGCTGAATCAGGCCATTATTGGTATACATGAACCAAGGGGTTTGCCCATAGTACCCCACCAGGCCTGGGCTACATATACAAACAGAACAAAAATGAGGTTGAAAGTAGGGATAGATCAAAAGACAATGCTAGTACTGCAAACGAATCACATGATACTACTGTAGTCACTTTTTAATAATGCTACCCATACTGGCCTTAGTTCTTATACAGTTATGCAATTATTTATTAAAATCAGCAGAGTGGCAAGAAGTAATGCAAAACCAACTGTGTATATTCATATATTACATGCATGACCATCACATGATATCAGTAATGCAGCACAGCTTTTTTCTGCTCAACATCAAAATTGCAGAAATTACATCAAATATATAAAACTGAACATTTAATCTATTCCTTGTCCCTCTGTAATTCTTTGTGTTAAAAGTGGTACTGAAGCAGTTTAGGTCCTTGATCCACCTGGAGGTGGTCATAGGCTAGGCCTGACCAGAAAGCAAATATGTTGAATGGTTCTTAGCTTGCCCACTGTCCAAATGTAGTGCAAGTACATATTAACAGGATCCTCTTATACAAAAGGCTCACGCGTTTTGACCATCTAAGAATGCTGCGTCTTCAAACCTCTGCAGGTCATTATTGATGGCAGGGACGCAGCAAAATTCTCCATCAGTGTGGGCTGGATATCACTGATTCCCTCAACAGGAGTATCGCCTTCACAGTGGCAGTATGCCTCAACGCTTGGCTGTGATCAACTGGCATCTTAGTGGAGGTCCAGTTGGCTCTGATGGACATGCCCTTTGATGTCTCTTGCCTGTTCGGTGGTAAGGCTGAATCATCGCCTGAGCGCTCGAAGGAGAGTCCTGCTACCGCCAGATTTTTGGGCTCTTCCCTGGCCTCACACCAGATGCACTCCTCCTTTTGTCCCTCCATGGCTACGGTAGGGGATCCTGGCTGCTCCCACAGTCCCAGGCATATCTCTAAGGTCACTAAGCCCCCTAGCCTTTTCTTGGCTGTGGATGCAGCTCCCACATAGGAAGTGGGAACCAAAGAGAGCATGTTGTCCAAACTCCTGTTCCTTCAGCTGCTGCAGCCTCTAAGCCTCTTTAACATGCCCTCAGCACGGCACACTCATGCTGCTGGTGCCAAATCAAGCACCATTTGCCTTGATAGCAAGTGATAAAATCAGACAAGTGGGTACATTGTCCAGATAGAGTTATGCCCTTCCTTTTGTGGAAACTACTCCACCTTTGTTCCCTTCCCCATAAATGCTGATAGAGGACCATATCTACTTGCTCCATCAGGGAGTGCAGGCTCTGTTGGCCAAAGAAGCCATTGAGAGGGTGCCAGTTCCAGAAGTAAGATGTGGCTGCTATTCCTGCTACTTTCTGGTGCTGAAAAAGGATGCAGGCCCCACTAGAGCTGTGCCCCAGCAACATTTTCCTAAAGAAAGTGAAATTCAAGATGCTTACCTTGGCTCAGGTCTTGTCTGTCCTGGACCCTAGAGACTAGATAGTTGCATTGTTCTTGCAAGATGTTTATTTTTACATCCCTCTTTTGCAAGTGCACAGACATAACCTGTGGCCAAGAGCATTTCCAGTTTGCTGTGCTCCTCTACAGCGTCATGAGTGTCGTCCCGTTTCTCGAACCCCCGACCCCACCCCCACACCACCCACCCCCGCGTCCCTCCAGGTGTTCATGAACGTGATGGCGCTCACCTTCTGAGGTCAAGGGTCTCAGTCTTCTCCTACCTCGACAACTGGCTACTGAAGGTGGGCTCACCTAAGACCATTGTCACCTACCTCCTGATTATGCAAACTTCCTGCATTCACTGGGATACAGTATCAACATGCTACAGTCACAACTGACTCCTCAAATGCTTCCTTTCATCAGATCTGTTCTAAATACTGTGCAGTTCTGAACCTATCCTCTGGAGTGGAGAGTCCAGGACATTGGGCTATGGTCCTGATGTTTCAACCTCTGTCCTGGATCTGTCCTTGATGTTGGTGACACTGACTCTGAGGCTGCTTTGTCTGATGACCTCCTGCATTCTGCTGGTGAAGCACGCCGAATGGCTGCAAAAGATCTGCAGTAGTGACTAACAAACTTCAGGGGACCAGTAGCAGATCCCTCTCCCTTTCCCACCTGGAACGAACAGTGGTGACCTACGCATCACTTCTGGGTTCAGATGGTCACGGGGAGGGGGTGGAGATCAGGGAACCCTTTTCTCTCACAGAGTTCTAGCCCCACAGCAATCTTTTGGAGCTGAAGGTGATTCGCTTGTCATTGAAAACCTTCCTCACATTCATCAAAAGAAGGCTGGTTCAAGTGTTCATGGACAACACAACCAGCATGGAGTATTGCAACAAGCAGGGCGGAATGGGGTCCTCAACTCTGTTACAGGAGGCCCTGCACCTCTTGGCCTCTCTGTAACAACAGGACATCTTCCTGGTCATGCAACACCTAGCAGAATCTCTGAAACCCAGAGCAGACAAATTCAGCTATAGATTATTTTCAAATCACAAATAGTGTCTGCATCCAGAGGTGCTGCAAGTTCTCTTCCTTGAATGGGGTGTACCTTGGCTCAATCTGTTCACCACCGCTGAGAGTGCACAATGTCAGCTCTTCTGCACGTTGGAGTTTACAAAACAGCTCTTGTGGGAGATGTTTTGTGTTTAGACTGAAACCTGGAATTCTTGTACACCTTCCCGCCAACACCGTTTCTGCTCCAAGTTCTGAAGAAGATAAGACCTGACCGGGCCCCAGTGATATCAGTGGCTCCAGGCTGGGCAAGGGGAGTCTGTCATCAAAAACTCCTGAGAATGAGCATCTGTCCTCCAATTATGCTGTTGCTTTGAAAGGACAGTGTGTTGCAGGTGAAGGGTAGGGTTCTACACCTGAATCTACACACTCTCAACATAGAGATTGAGCAGCAACAGTTGAATGCCTCTGCCAAGATTTGTGATGTCATCTTGGCAGCCATTCGTCCATAAACAAAGACCTTTTATGCCTGCCCTTGGGGCAAATTTGTGGTATGGTGCTTCTTTCGTCATGTTGACTGCTGTCAGCCCCCTTGTCGGAGGTTTTACTGTGTGTGCTCTTTATCCCGGACTTGCCTTGGGCACTATTAAAAGTTACCTTTCACCATCTTATCTTTTTTTTTTTTTTTTTTTTTGCAGCTGCCGGGTCAGCTCTCACTGTTTGTCACCCGTTGTGCGTGTTTTCTTAAGGGCTTACAACATTTGTCCCCTACTACTCCTTTTAGCATGCCCCAACAGGACCTTAATTTAGTCCTAATGTTCATTATTGACTCCCTATTTGAGCCCATGCATAGTTGTCTGCTCAGACTCTTAACGCTCAAGATGGCCTTCTTTGTGGCCATTACATAGGCCAGCAGAAGCCTATCACTTTACTCTCTGTACACCATCTTTTACACAAACAAACTGGTTCCTTTTTTCTGCCAAAGATTGTCAACCCTTTTCCCGTTCTGCCCCTTCTGGCTGACATCTCTCTGCCCATATTTTTAGTTCTGCATCATCCTTCTAAAGAGAAGGAAACTCCACAACCTGAAACTAAAGAGAGTTCCTGCTTTCTACATTCATCACACCATAGAACTTTAGGGCTATCAGCTCTTCATTGGGTTTACTGGAGCAAAGAAGGGCAATGTGGTGCAGAAACTGACCATATCTCAATGAAATTTACTCTCCATCAAAATCTGCTACGCATAAACTAACTAGTAGCCTCCTTTGGGCTTACTGGCCCATTCCACCAGGGATAAGGCTGCTACTACTGAGTTAGCAGGCTGTGTACCTGTCCTGTATATCTGTCAAGCTGCTATGTGGCATCTCTCCTCTTGTTCATGAAGCATTGCTTCTTGGACAGTCATGTCTGTCAGGACTGACGTTTTGCCCATTTGGTCCTCCAGGCTTTCTGGTTTGAGACATTCGCAGACCCACCTCCAGGGAGGTAGTGCGTGGATATTTGTTCTACTGTGAGAAGAGTGTGCTCAGAAGTCTATCTCAGAATAAAAAGTTACTCACCTGTGGTAACTCTTCTTCTGGTAGAGACTCTAACTGCAGATTCCTCACCGACCATCCTATCTTCTCCATTCTGGGAATTGGCCTGTTCTCCCTAATATTCTATAGATTCGGCACACCGGTCAAACAATGAGTCTAACTTGGCTCTGCATTTTTGGAGTGGAAATAGTCAAGAAGAAACTGATATCAGTGTGCCAGGGTGGCTCCTTCATAGGCACTGCGCACATCATTTCTGAAGCAAAGCTGATTGACACCACTTAATGGTGCTCAGAGGTACTGATCAAGGTTTTCCAGGCCCAGTCTGATGTTCCAGAAAAAGCATTATAAAGGGTAAGTAATGTGTTCATTTACCTCCTAGGCCCTGATGACAAGAGGGTTGATGTTTTTTTCAATCCCTACACAAGAGCCATCATAAGATATTTACTGAACCCAGCAATTACCGGATACACAAAATATCCCACTCTTCATTACATTTCGGCAGGTCAAGCCTGTTGAAGTTTAACAGGGGTAAAATGTTTGATATTTACGTTACCATGTGGACTTTGTCACAGTAAGCACCACAATTTGCATGCTATTCCCTTTAAACCCATGCTATTTATCGCACCTAATAAATAACGTACGCCTTGTATCATTATTCATCTGGTGCGGTAAAAAGCCCATTGATTTCGACAAAGTCAGAATTGGTGCCTAAGTGTCTTTGAAATCCAGGTAATGCTGAGAAAGTGTTGGTCACGATTTGCCATGTCTTTTAAATGACAGAAACAGTGGGACATGTTAGTCCATGCTAAGCTGACATGGTATTGACTCTGCCAACATCTTCTGGCCTTCCAGTGATGTAATTTTGTCTTGGCCACAAAAGGTGGGCATTAGGGATCATGGAGGCACTTCTATTTCCAACGACTTTAAACTGATAGAGCCTCTCTCTACTTCTTCACATCAGCAGTTCTTCAATTTGTGCCATATTTGTCTGGGAAGGCTGAACACTTGAAGAAGATGCCAGCATATGTACGCAATCCTCCTGCATCTAGCGCTCCACCTACCAACTTCATGTCCATGGAAAAAGAGCCCAGGAGACTGGAGACAGGAGTCAAGAGGCCTTTCAGAGAGGGTAAGCCTGCTACCATTCAAGTGCCTAGAGAAAATTTAGTTTCTGCAGGATGTTTTCCTTACTGCAACAATGTGCCAAATTATAAAGCTCCCCTCCTTAAACTGGCTCAAATTGGACAAATGAACTTGCTAATTTTTTTTATACCGGTTATTGTGTGGAGGAAAATTACAGTAACAGTTATATATAACATTCTACATTCTTTTTTATCGCTTTAAAAACTGTTGGAATGTGTCTTGAAAGTGTTATTTAGAGGAAATCACAAGTTTTGTGACTGTTAGGCAGTTAGTGAGGAGTGTTTGTAAAGAGACTAGTGTATAACAGGGGCAACTGCACTGACCTCGTAGTGTATAGCAGGGGACACTGCACTGACCTCCTGGTCAGCGTCTGCTGCCCTCCCCAGCTCCTCTGGCTGCTGCTGCCTCTGCCTTTTGCCTGAGACGAACTGAGAGTCTCCTGACTCTCAGTTCCAGGCCCTCCTCCGTCCGCAGGCTCGTCCCTGCGCCTCATCCCTGGTGGTCTAGTGGTGTGGTCATCACAAGTAAGTACTTCCCTCTGTTGCTGTTTCACTCTTGCCTTTGCTGCCTTTTTTCTCTTGTTTTTCCTTTTATTTTTCCTTTCTCCCCTCTTTTCCTCCAAAGGCGCGCCGGGGAAGCCCGTCTGCGCCCATCCGCGCCTGGACTGCGCCCAGCACCAGGAACCCTGGATCTCCATTGAACCACTCCCTGGCCTGCTTCCGTTACAACTCCGAAACCATCCTCCACCTCGGCACCGGATGTCTCAACAACTGCTGCATCATCTCCCCCAAGGACACCCACGAACCTTTCACTTGCAGGAAGTACAACTTCAGCACCAGCCTCAACAAGTTGAAGGTGCTCTTTGCACACAAAGATACCAACAACTTCCACAACCTCATCAACTGCCTGCTCGTGAACATCCACTCCCTCCACAAACATGCCACTGAAATCTGAGATTTGATCGACAACCCCTGACCGGATATCACTGTCCTTACCGAGACCTGGGCCAACCCCACCTCGGGGCCAGACATCGTCATCGCCATTTCCGACGGATACAGCACCCTAAGGAGGGATCGGCCCTCCCTCCCGTCCAGGCGGAGGACTTGCCATCGTACGCAAGTCCTCACTATGTGTTATGGCCTTCCCAGAAGAACAATGCACCACCATGGAACACCTTCACTTCCTATTCCACTTCAACCACAACTCCTCCAGCCGCAGCATCCTGGTGTACAAGCCACCTGGCCCCCACCCAGATTTCATAGACGACCTTGTAGACATCACTACCCCCATCCCCTGGTGTCAGTCGACTACCTCCTCCTTGGCGACCTGAATTTCCATCTCGAGGACCGCACCGACCCAAACACCACCGCTCTACTTGACAACCTCGCCACCCTTGGCCTCAGACTCCCACACACATTGCAGGACACACACTGGAATCCCAGCTTCACCTCAAGCAACCAGATCACCCTGGAGACCATCTCCACCTCATTCTGGACTGACCACCGCTGCACACACTTCACAATCACAGCACCCAACAGCTGCACCCACACCCCCAGGACTTCCCGACAGGAAATGGAACAAAATCACCAACGAACAACTCACCTCATTGCTCGCCAAATCCCTCCCTCCTCCCTCCGATGATGCCTACACAGCAGCGCACAATCTCAACGCATGGATCACTGAATGCGCCAACACTCTAGCCCTCCTCCGGCTGACATTGGCCAAACACGTGTCTAAGAAAGCCAGCTGGTTTGCCACCGAACTTCAAGAATCAAAGCGTACCCGCAAACTTTAAGAGAGAAAATGGAGGAACAGCCAAACCAGCGAAGACCTCACCTCATTCAGAGCCGCAACTGCCACCCACCGTTGAAAAATCAAGAATGCAAGGTAGGATGCACTCCGGTAGCGCATCACCTCCTCCGCACACAACTTTTAGGAATTCTTCTCAATCATCGATGAGTTCAGAGATCCCGCCCTCCGAAGCCACTAGCATCCTTCCGTCACAGGACCTCTGCGACAAACTTGCCACTTTTTTCCCCACCACAGGATCCAGGTCGTCTACGACAGCTTCCTCCTGGAAAATCCTGGCGCCGAAATCTTTGACCGATTTTTTTTTTTTTTTTTTTTTTTTTTTTCTCTCCCCCTCCCTCCCCACAGAACCCACACAGACCAACCACAGCTGGTCCAAGCTCACCACAGAGGAAACAGTCAGCAACATGAACAGCACCCACTCCGGAGCCCCCACGGACCCCTGCCTGCACCACTTGACACGGTCTCCCACAGTACTCTGCACACCAGACTCCATGACATAGGAATCTGCGGAAGAGCCCTGGAATGGTTCCACTCCTTCCTCTCCGAGAGGTCACAGAGGGTCACACTCCCGCCCTACACTTCCAGATCCACATGAGTCAACTGCGTAGTCCCCCAAGGATCCTCACTGATTCCCGCACTGTTCAACGTATACATCTCCCCTCTCGCTGCTATCGTCCGAAGCCACGGTATGAACATCGTGTCATATGCCGATGACAAACAACCCATCATTTCTCTCACCGAAGAACCCGAACACGGCCAAAAGGAACTTCTACTCAGGAATGGAAGCTCTTGCCACCTGGATGAGAGAAAGCTGCCTTAAGCTTAACTCTGACAAGACTGAGCTCATCATCTTTGGAAACGCCACCTCAGCTTGGGACGACTCTTGGTGGCCCACGTCCCTCAGCGCCCCCCCTGCACCAAATGAACATGCCCACAATCTAGGAATCATCCTCGACTCCTCCCTATCCATGACCTGGTAAACTCAGTTGCCTCCTCCTGCTGGGACACACTCCACAAACTTCGGAAGATCTTCAGATGGATCCCAGCAGACAGTCACCCATGCCTCAATCACTAGCAAGCTAGGCTACGTCAACGCCCTCTACGCTGGCACCACAACTAGAAGCATAAAAAAACCACAACTCATCCAGAACGCCGCCGCCAGACTCATTCTCGACCCCCGCTCGCTGAGAAAACATCTCAACACCTGAGGACCCTCCACTGGCTACTGGTCAACAAGCAAATCACCTTCAAGCTACTCACCCACACGTACAAGGCCATACACAACGCAGGACCAGCCTACCTGAACCACTGCACCTCCTTCCACACCCCTGCTCTGCACAAGATGGCCCTGGCCACCATGTTTCACATCCGCAACACCACCACCGAAGGATGACCATTCACCTACATTGCAGCAAAGAACTGGAGCAGCCTCCCTCTGCACCGCAGGCAATGCCTCACCAGTTTCAGGAAGAACCTCAAGACGTGCCTCTTCGGATGAGGCCCCTCACCCTCCCCCCACCCCCTTGCCTTGAGACCTTCACGGGGTAGAAGTCGCACCCTACAAAAATTGATTGATTAATAACAGTGATGTGACGCTGAGATGCATCTCTTTCTTGCCTCAAGTTTCGGGGCTCCGCTCCCCTCCTTCCATCAACTCCAGCTAATGAGAGGCAATCATGGTAATGCAATTTAGGCCCTTAAAAGGTTCTGTCAGTGTGAAGCAAAATACCCCTAGACTGATCAACACAGTGTGTAATTTGTGTTCTCCTCCGGATCTCAAGGACACTGGGGTTACTTTCTCCTTAGCTTTTTGCTGCAAGAAAACAGTCTGGCAGTAAGGGATCAACACTGGTCACATATCACTGTAGGACTCCTGCTCTTTATATAGTATTCCAAATCAGGTATACTGCACAAGGAGTCCAGGTATTCCCTTATTAGTAAAGGGATTGTTCTAGCAAACCCAAGGTGCTCTTTTAGTGGATAGTGTGGTCAAGCAGCCTCAGGCTGATCAGAAAGGTGTGTGAGAGATCTGCTGGATGCAGACAATCAAAAAACATGACACACATGACTCAATAAGGAGATCCCCACCAATGTATAAATATAACACTTCTCTTTATAAGATTTTAGGGACCAAGATCATCACAATCAGGTACGTACATGTCGACTTATGAATTGTTACAGGTTTGTAAAATCAACACTTTAATGCAGTTTCTGAAGCTATGATGTTATCCTATAGAGGAAAAGCGCATACTACATTCGGGCACTTAGTACAGGACTGGAGTTAAGGTACTTATGGGGCAATGTCCAGAGCAGCACCAACAGGTCACTTTTGTAGGCACTGGGGCATCTGGATACAGAGGTGTTTTTTAGCCTTGAATGCCCTAATGTTATCCTATGGGGGAAAACAGATACTCCATACTTGTACTTGACAGCGAGTTACAGGACTGTTTTTCATAACTTGGGGTGAGTATGGGGCAAGGTCCAAGGCCACACTGACTGGTCACCTTGAGGGGAGGTGTGTTACGGTGTCAGGTGTCGCATTCACTTCTATGGAGATCTGTCTAGTCAGAAAGAGGCTGCAAGCAGGGTCTGGGGGGGGGGGGCTGTGAGGGGGAAACCCACAAGGAGGCTCGACCCTTGAGGTCCTCTGGCACGTAGGCACACCGCTGGCCCACGTCTCCTCGGGCTGTGGGTCCTGGGTCCAGTGGTGTCTTATGGCGTTGAGTTCCTTTTGCAGGAGATACTCACGGTTGGAGGAGGCCTGCTGAAAGAGGCTTCAGGCAGTGACAGAAAGTCTACAGTTGGCAAACCGGAGGTGATCTTAGTCTCTGGTCAGTTGGGGGACCACTCTGGCACTGTTGGCCCACTTCAACCTAGGCTAGAGGGCACAGGTGCAGTGGTGCTTTGCAGTGTTGAGTTTTGGTGGTTGGAATCCTTACAGTTCTTCTGGGGTTCCTGCAGGATGCAGGGAGTTCATGGGTCTTGGTTGAAAGCTGACAGTCCTCCCAGGATTTTGGTGGCACAGGTAGCTGCAGGACAAGTTGTATTTGGTGCAGTTTCCAGGACATTAGGCAGGCCGGTGGTGCTGGGGCCAAGTCATCTGCTGTTTTTCTGTTCTTGCGACTCATCAGGGTCTTCCTTCTTCTTTCAGGTTGGCAGGATCTGATATCCTGGTTCCAGGGTCTTTCCTAAATACTGGATTTAGAGGTGTTAAGGAAGTTTAGTGTATTAGCCAATGGGCTACTTGCCCCTGTGGTCACTATGCCCTCTATATGACCACTTCTTGTGGGAAGTGGGCATAACCTTGTCCCAGAGTTCCTAGTTTTGCCATCACAAGGATGGCAGACTTTTATCTTTTGTGTCCACATCAGGCAGCTCACCTTTAGGGTGGAACTGACCTCAGGATGGACACGCCTTTCTGACTACTAATTTTCTCCCCTGTCCAGATGCCAAATGGGCCCTGGGTCTGGGGGGATGGGCATATCCTCACTTCTGAGGGAAGCCAGATCCACATACCAAGGGTGGTGGGTTCTTTAAAGCCCCCTGCCCTGGAAAGTAGATTAACACTCCTGCCAGAGCAGGCTTTGTTCCTGACTGCCCAAGAGCGGAGGCTCCTGTCCCTGGGGTTCAGAAACGTTGTCTGTGGCAAGCTGGCTAAGACTAATCAGTTAACCCTCCAGAAGTTGGTAGGTCTTTCACGGGGCACCTCAATGGGGCTCTCTGGTTGCATATATTATTAAGCCCATCACTTGAGTCAGTATGGGTTTATTAATATGAGATGTTTGATACCAACTATCCCTTTTTTTCAGTGAAGCCATTATGTAGTTGGGGGACTCGTATTGATCCGTGTCCAGCAAATGTTCTTAAAATGGCTTCCCTGATCTCTTACTACGTCTTAGAATCGACAAAGACATAGCTGGGGCGTATCTGCTCTAGCCGATATACCCACACATGTAATATAATGCACCCAGACTTGGAGATGGAAGGCCTGCTGTAGGGGTGACTTACAAATATCGCATGCAGTGTGCCATATGCTGTGTGCCATGTTGTGTTTTCATTTTTAGCTGCACCAAGACATGCAGTCTGCAATGGGAGTCTGCATGAGCTTGTTGAAGGGTCCCTGAGAGTGGTACAATACATGCTGCAGCACTTGGGGACCCGGTTTGGTACCCATGCCCTAGGAACCTGGGGTACCGTTTACTAGGGACTTACTGGAGTGCCAAAGGTATTGCCAATTGGGGAACCAATTGTGCAGTTTTAGGGAAAAAACACAGGCACTGGAGACCTGGTTAGCAGGAACCTAGTGCACTTCAGTTAAAGTTGCATCAAATACCAGGCACAATGTGGGAGGTACTACTGCAACCAAGACTCAGTTTTCTACAATCAACATGTATCAGCAATCCATAGACATCTTTAGTAATGTGAACCCACTTGGTGCCAAATAAGAAGAGGGGGCGTCATCAGATTGCAAGGCTTGTCTGCACACCAGCCCATCCAAGAAGTACTCAACTCCAGAACATCTGAACAGTAGTAAGAAGTCCCTCTCTCCACCTCTGCAGGGTCTCAAATGGAATCCATGCCAAGGTCCATGAGTAAAAATTATGAGCCTCATGAGAGGCCACACACTAAAGTGGAGCCCTCAGGGTGAAAGGCATCCTATCCAAGACACAAAACTGTCATCGCTCCCTCCCCCCCCACCCCAGAACTCAGCCTTCTGGCTCCAGGAAGCACCACGATTAGTCAAAAGAGGACTCAGCCATGAACCCTGACTCCTGCTAACCCTCTGGTGATGAAAACCAAAACACTCCTTGAAGATGAAGGGCCCATTTGCACTAATACACTTTTTGATGCAGAAACCACACAGCCCCGAAAACAGCCCAGAAGACACCCCTTCAGAGCCTCCACCACAACCCAAGAGGTTCAAGGATGCACTTGCCAGTATCCCTCCTCACTCTACCTTGCCTCCTCCACAGGATCTGCCTCCACCCACTTCATATTCCCTACCAGGATTGCCACAGTCTCACTCTTATACAGGCAGCCCATTCAGTACCCCTGATAGTTACGAGCCACTGTTTTATCTTTGTCATACAGAAGACCCATGGATGGATTACAGTGTGGATCCTCCAGCGGACCCAGACCTAGAGCTAAACTCACGAGGGCCTCTTCCCTAGATGACACATTTACATACCCTGGGGTCATACAAAGAGCTGCAGCCTACCACAATGTAGATATGGCAACCATCCCCAGGCTAGAGGACTTTCCCATAGAAGCACTATGAACGTCTGAATGTTTTCATTCTAGTGCTTAAGGAGGTGATTAAGAATATCATGGGCATGTTGAGAGAGTCTGTCAGGACCCAGGTGGTTATTCCAAGAGTGGAGAAAAAGTTACAAAGTACTCCCTCACAACCTACTTATATTAAGGGCCATGTCTTTCCGAATTCTCTGGTGGTTTATACAGCCACTGCACAGGCCACATGGGATGCTCATCACACTCCATTCTCAGATAAGCAGAGCAAGAGAACTGATGCAGCAGAAAAAAAGGTAGCTCCGTGGGCCACCTCTAACAGCATGACAGGGCACAGTGAGAGGAGATGAAGGGTTTGCTACAAAACCTCCTAGAACAGTTTTGGAAGAGGGGGGCTGAAGTAGTTGTCAAAGGCAAAATAATTTCCCTTACCACTATTCAGTATGCATTGGATGCTGCAGATACTGCAGCCAGAGAGGTTAACACCTTTGTAATCCTATGAAGATGCTTATTGCTCCGTATAGCTGGTTTTAAGCCAGCGATGCAACAACACCTCACCCCTTTATGGTGCACACCACTTTGGTTTACATGTGCACTAAATATTAAAAAAATATATATAGAAGTGGCCCAGAGTATGGGCGCCATTCAAACTCTATTCACCAGTAGCTTCTTTTGTGGGCAGCGTAGAAAAGGGCACTTCTGCAAAACAGCCCCTGTTATACTAACAACTGCAACAGTCATGCTACCAGCAAAGGTAGGATGTAAAGAAAAAACACATATCATGGTAACAACCCCAACAGGGGCAAAGGCAGTCCCACAAGGGGAGTCTTTGCTTCCGAGCATTGATTTGCCATGCATCCCCCAGCAAACCAAACGTCACTTTTCAGAGGGAGGTTTCAAGGAGGTTTCTCCCACATTGGGAAAGGTCACCTCAGATCATTTGGTTCTAGCCATCTTCCAAGAATGGGTATTGTCTAGAGCTTCTCTCATCTCCACCAACATTCTGCCTCATACACAAATCTTCAGCGGAGAACACCTCCTTTTACTACAGGAAGAGATACTCCTACCCAAATGGGTCATAGACCAGTTCCGATACAATACCAGGGCAAAAGAATGTACTCTCTGTACTTTTTAAGTAAGGCCAATCCTCAACCCCCTCAACAAATACATACTCTTGGAACATTTTCACATGACAACCCTTCAAGATATTATCCCTCTGCTGCAGTAAAATGTCTTCCGGACTGCACAAGTTCGAAAGGGCATCTTCTTTCACATTTCCAATTAATCAAATTGGCTCATCCGTGCTGCGTTAGTTTCATGGTAAATGAACTACACAACCAGTTCAATATACCTCCCTTTGGGGATGGCCACAAAATATCTAGTAATAGTAGCCACCCACCTGATGGTGGTGGGCATTTCTTCTCCTGCTTGGGCGATTGGTTAGTCACGAGCACCAGCAGGTTGCAATGTATAGCACACATTCAAGCTGCCATCTCCTCCCTTTACAATTGGGATTTACTATAAACGCCGCCAAGTCCACATTCAACCCCTGCAGATTCAACTGCTCTTGGTGTTGTCATAGGCAAAGCCTAGCCCAACCATCAGACTACTACATTTTCACAGGTATTGTCCCTTTTCAGCCAAATAGTTGTCTTCCAGTCAGACAGTCAGGTGGCTCCCAGGAATGATAGAATTTTGCATTGTCATAGTTCCCCTTGCCAAACTGCACATGCACCTGTTGCAGGAGTGCCTCTGAGCTTAATGGTCGCTAGCGGAGGCCATCTACAAGATCTAGTGATGGTGCAGGCCAAAACTCATCCCTTTTTGCAGTGGTGAAGCAACAAAAATCTACTGCAGGCAAAACCTTTATTGACGCTATTCCACAAGTAACCGTCACCACAGCCACCTTACTCTAGCTAGGGAGCACGGCTTCCCAACACGACATTTCAGCATTTCTGTGTAGGAGGAATCACTGTACCTCTATACCTTGCGACCTGAAAGACTTCTTCGAAGAAAAACAAGTTGCACACATCCAAGAGCAACACTAGATGGCAGGTGCATGCAGAGCATGTGAATTTACTGCACTTCTTGCCATGAACAGGTACCTGCAGGGAAAGTAACATTCCTTTTTAGGGTCGAGCACACAAGCGCTTCGTCCCTGTTGTAATCTCTCTTTGGGCTTTTAACCACACCCATGTCACGCCTGTCACTTTCATTGGTTTGTGGGCTTGCCTTTTAAAATCCGCTTGGTTTCATTAGTGAAAGACATGCATACGTAATGCCTTTTCCGGTGTTTAACCCTTCTCGAGTGCACCAGCCAACTACTGAAAACATACGAGTCTCCCTGTTTTCAGCCTGGTTTCTGCACTACTTTATCTTTTTATTTTCCATGCAGCACGATCGTGCTGGGTTTTACATGGCACGATCAGGCTCGATTTAAAAAAAAAAAAAAAAAAAAAAAAAAAAATGTTTTCTTTCTTTCAATTTATGTGGCAAGAAAAGTCCGGTTAGGAGTTTACAACGCTAATAGCTCCAACTCGAGCAAAAATGTGAGACCCGTTGCATTGCAAATGCTTGTTTTATATTACAGGTCTTAGTCTTAAGTAATCCCCTGCAGCCCACAAGGCCTGGATGTATAATCTATTAAAGTATTTCACGCCCCATAATGGGAATGGCATATCACTTCAGTGACCGGGCCAAATGTTCTCCTTTACTACGTAGGCTTCAATTGCCTTCCCCTATTGTACATTCTTGCATAGTTGTAATATTCATCTGTTGTAATACTCATCAAAAGTCTGTTTGTTAGTGACAGTGAGTTTTTGATCAGCATGACTCTGCAATGATTTTAATAAAAGCTAACCATCTCTGGCTGAAGCGTGGATAGTCATTTCATCACGTCCACCTCACTCCTAATCTTCAAGGTGGAGTAGTTAACTCTTTAAGTTCCGCTGAATAGGTTAGATGTTATCTGACACATACAGAGAACCAGTTCTACTACATTGCTTCTAAAGTGTGAAGTCACCTGCTACCATACATCTGAGGCTCCTCCTCACTTACCGAATTCCGCAAAAAGCTGAAGTCCTAGGCCCTCATTACAACATTGGCGGTAAATCCCGCTTACCGCCGTGCAGAAGACCGCCAACACACCGCTGCGGCGGCAGAATTCCGCTACAGCTATTACAACCCACAGCCCAAAATCTGCCAAAATCCAGGCACCCACGCAAGTCCGCCATACTAAAGGTCAGTGATAAACTGGCGATAACAAAACCGACACCGTCACGCCAACAGGAATACGCCCACACTATCACGACCCACGAATCCACGTGGTGGTCTTTCATCCGCGGTATTCCATTGGCGGTACACACCACCACGCTCAAAATACACACACACATATACAAAACACAACCACATTGGACAATTCAAAATGCACACACCTGATACACATACACACACCACTCCCACACACCCAATCCAATATAAAACACACACCCTCATCACCCACAAACCCTTACGACCAAAATTGAGAAAGAAGCCCAGAGAGAGACACCACCGGAAACAACACTAGCATCCACAGGCACACAACACCATCACGCACACAACATCCACACACCTCAGACAACACACACAAACACATCCCCTCACACATCACAACCGACACCACCTCAACCATCACCCACACCACATCATGGCACCTCAACGACACCCCAGGTTCTCTGAGGAGGAGCTCAGGGTCATGGTGGAGGAAATCGTCCGGGTAGAGCCACAGCTATTCGGATCACAGATGCAGAACACCTCCATTGCAAGGAAGATGGAGCTATGGCACAGAATCGTAGACAGGGTCAACGCAGTGGGACAGCATCCAAGAACACGGGATGACATCAGGAAGAGGTGGAACGCCCAACGGGGGAAGGTGTGTTCCGTGTTCTCAAGCCACCAGATTGCAGTACAGGGTACTGGCGGGTGACCCCCACCTCCTCCCCCACAACTAACAACATGGGAGGAGCAAGTCTTAGCTATACTGCATCCTGAGGGCCTCGCAGGAGTAGCAGGAGGAATGGACTCTGGTAAGTCAAATCCTAACTATTACATCCCCCACCCTACCTGCATGCTATCACATACCCCACCCTCACCCCCATCACTCCAACACCTCACAAATGTCCCACTATCCCAGCCCGCACATCCCAACACCAAGCCCTGCATGCAACACCAAAGCATGGACACCCATCACCAAAGCATGGCCACTACAGATACCCGCACAGACCCCAAACCAAATATCACACAAGGTCCTAGACAAGAATGCAAGCACTGGAGTACAGGGTCACCCACCCATTGCACACAATGGCACACACAGATGCAATAATCATGCCTTTACACCCCTGCAGGGCCCCTACCCAACGTCTCCGGACAGGAGGTTCCAGACATGTCCACTCCCCCCACGGAAGAGGCCCACAGTGATGACAGCAGCTCTGTCCAACTGGATCAAGATGACCAGCCCAGCCCATCTGGGACCTCAGGACAGTCGTTTCCCCTGACACTGGCACATGCCACCACAGAGCCTCCCCCCCTCAGGAAACACCAGCACAGCACCCACCCAGCAGGCCCATCCCTCTGTCCCCAGGACACGTCAAGCAGCAGTGTGTCCACCACTACAGGGAACCCAGGCAAACCCCCCACCCCAAGAAAATCAGGGACCTGGGGGCAGTGGTCACACGGTTCAGGGGACAGAGGCATAGGAAAACCAGGGAACTGGGAGGACTGCTGTGTGACAGGGTGAGGACAGGCCCAGGGAACCCACTCTCCACGAGGCCCTCTCCAACATCATGGGAGCGTACCATCATTCCCAGGAGACGATGGCAACAGTACTGGCCAACTTTCAGGAGACCCAGCGGCTGCAGGAGGAAAACTATCTGGGGATCAGGGAGGAACTTAAGTCCATCAACACCACCCCAGTCACCATTGTAGGGGTGCTGAAGGACCTTGTGAACACCAGGAGGGATACTGTGGCACAACAAGGGGCCCCTGACACTAGCCTGGACGATGAACTGCCCACCACCTCCGCCGGCGCTAGTGGACAGGAGGCACCGCCACAGGACCACGCCACCAGCACCCCACCCCCTCCAGATGGAGAACCACCCCGCAAACGGTCCCTGAGATCCAGGACAAAGACAGAGAACAATGCCAAGACCCCCGCCAGGAAATGAGACCCCCCCCTGAATGTCATCCTTCTGTCCTACTTTGTCACCCTGTCCATCCTTAAACTGCTATTGTTCCACTTCCTATGCCCCTTTGGACAATGCACCTGTGAAACAAATAGACTGGACTCTGCCATGGAAATTCCTCCACCATCACTCCTGCCCATTTTACAACCCCCTCCACTAATTAGCACTGAAATAAACACCTTGAATCAAAAAACAATCTGGAGTCAGTCTGTGCTTTCACAAATGTGTATTTGCAATAACTATGAAATATAGCAATGTCAATTGTATTGTCAACATACCGATGTAACACAGCTGTAGTCCATGAGGTAATATAGCAGAGGTCACACAGTGGGACCCACATCTGTGAAATGGAAAGGCAAAGTGACAAGTCAGGGTCCATACAGTGGGTGAAAGTGACAAACGCATGCTAGCTCCTACAATAGTATGAGATGTGTGAGGCAGTGACATCTTCTTACCTGTGTCTCACTGGAAGTATTGCAGGATAACATTGTTTCTGTTGTCGAAATCCTCTTCTTCTGCCTCCTCGTCACTGTCCATAGGCTCCACAGCTGCCACAAGCCCTCCTTCTGGATCATCCTCCTGCAGAAAAGGCACCTGTCGTTTCAAAGCCAGGTTGTGCAACATACAGCAGGCCAAGATCTGGCACACCTTCTTTGGTGAGTAGTAAACAGAACCACCTGTCATATAGAAGCACCGGAACCTGGCCTTCAGGAGGCCGAAGGTCCTTTCAATCACTTTCCTAGTTCACCCATGTACCTCATTGTAGCGTTCCTCTACCCTTGTCCTGGGATTTCTCACTGGGTTCAGTAGCCATGACAGGTTGGGGTACCCAGAGTCACCTGCAAATGTCGAGAGGCAACTGTTAGACACACACTAACCCTTAGGGACAACCCTAGACCCAGACAACTATTCACAGGGTATGGGCTCCTTGTCCTCACCTATTAGCCACACACGGTGCCTCTGGAGTTGCCCTATCACATATGGGATGCTGCTATTCCTCCGAATGTAAGCATCATGCACTGATCCAGGAAACTTGGCATTCACATGGGAGATGTACTGGGCGGCCAAACACACCATCTGCACATTCATAGAATGGTAGCTCTTCCGGTTTCTGTACACCTGTTCACTCCTGTGGGGGGTACCAAGGCCACATGTGTCCCATCAATGGCACCAATGATGTTGGGGACATGTCCCAGGGCATAGGAGTCACCTTTCACTGTAGGCAAATCCTCCACCTGAGGGAACACGATGTAGCTGCGCATGTGTCTCAGCAGGCTAGACAACACGTTTGAGAACATAGCCTGGGACATCCCTGATGCAATGGCCACTGTAGTTTGAAAAGACCCACTTGCCAGGAAATGGAGTACTGACAGGACCTGCACTAGAGGGGGGATCCCTGTGGTATGGCGGATTGCTGACATCAGGTCTGGCTCCAACTGGGCACACAGTTCCAGGATTGTTGCACGATCAAATCTGGAGGTGGCTATTACGTGTCTCTCTTCCATTGTCGACAGGTCCATCAGCGGTCTGTACACCGGAGGATGCCGCCATCTCATTACCTGCCCCAGCAGACGTGCCCTATGGACGAGAGCAGAGAGTCAGCCAACACTGAGGTATTACAAAAAGTCTTCAGCCCACATTTGTCAATCCGCAATGTGCCTGTTCCTGTGTGTATGCAAGGCCTAGATAGGTGTGACGCAGTTATTATTAATGCCATGTGGCCCCCTGAAATGGCGGCCGCCTGACCTGTAAAGTGGGACAAGGGGATATGATGTAACTGCGCTGGCGTTCTACACGGTCGCGGTAGGCGTTCGAAGACCGCAGCGCAATCCTGCATTGTTTAACATTGGACCCTATGGTTCTGAGGAGCCAATGACGATGTACGCCGTCGGTGACGGTACGCACCTCCGCGGATATAACCGCCATTTTCTGTCTGTTCACTCACTTTTGATACATGACCTTTGACAGGATATGACCTACACTGCAAGTGCTGCTGTGACCTCAGTCTGGAAGCGACGATGGCTCATGTTTCTGGGGAAAGGGCCCCTGCCTTCACTTCGGAGGAGTTGGAGAAGTTAGTGGATGGGGTTCTTCCCCAGTACACGCTACTCTTCGGTCCTCCAGACAAACAGGTGAGTACACTGTGAGCATGCTGCATGGGCAATGCCTGTTTGGAGTGGTGTGAATGGAAGATACTTGCGGGGGGTGGGGCGGGGACTGAGCACTGCATGAGCGGACGGTGAGTGTATGTGCGTCAGGGCAAGGGTGGGAATGTGGGCCAATGACTTTGACGGTCCGGACGGTTAATGTTGTACCATTTCCCCTTGTACTATTCCTCTAGGTCAGCGCCCACCCGAAGAAGGATATTTGGTGTGCCATCGCCAAGGACGTCTGGACCCTGGTGGTCCACCACAGACGGAGCACCCACTGCCGGAAAAGATGGGAGGACTTCCGCCGTTGGAGCAAGAAGACGGCGGAGGCCCAGCTGGGGATGGCCTCCCAACGTGGGAGGGGTGCCCGTCGCGCCATGACCCCCCTGATGTTCCAGATCCTGGCAGTGGCGTATCCGGAGTTGGATGGGCGCTTGAGGGCATCACAGCAGCCACAAGGGGGTGAGTACCGTCACATCCATCTGACTGCGCGCATTACGAGGTGTCTGGGTGGGAGAGGTGGGCAGTGGGTTCCCCTAGGCCAGGGCGAGCTTTGTAGGCAAAGTCACTTTTTGAGGCAGGCTATGTGGCACCCCAACCCCACCAGTGGTAAGAGCCATCTACACCTAGTCAGGCTCTTGTGACTTCCATGTGTGCAGCTATCGGGCATAGGCCTTGTACCCCATAGCCCTGTGAATAATCTAGGACCTATAAGTGCATGGCGTAGTGCAGAGGGCTGCTGTGTTAGTAGTGTACGCCAACAGTAGTGGTATTGCATGCACTGAACATGTCTTTCTTCTGTCTCCAACCCCCTCTTTTTGTGATCTCCCTGTTCTTGTGTGAAATAGCATCATCAGGCAGAGGAGCAGTGGCACCGGAGCAGAAGGGAGCTACATCCCACTTGGCCCTAGAGGGCGAGACAACGGAGTCTGAAGCCGCCAGTGGGACGGAGGGCAAGGGGAGCTCCACGGTGGGGACAGGAGCAGAGACCAGCGACAGTGACTCCTCCTCTGATGGGAGCTTCCTTGCGGTGGCAGGCCCCTCTTTACCCTCGCATCAACAGGTACAGCCGCCACCCCCCCTACCAGCACCGCCCTCCCAGCAGCCCCTCAGCGTGTGTCCCGTGTCTGCTCACCCAGGAGGGTGGGCATCTCTTTGCACCAGGCACCTCAGACCCTGCCCCAGTCAGCCCTGCTGCCCTCAGTGAGGAGGCTATTGACCTCCTGAGATCCCTCACTGTTGGGCAATCAACCATTCTGAATGCCATCCAGGGTGTCTAGAGGCATTTGCATTTGCAACAAACAAATGCATACCTGGAGGGCATTCATTCTGGCGTGGTAGCCCAACAGAGAGCATTTCAGGCTCTGGCCTCAGCACTGATGGCAGCCATGGTCCCTGTGTCCAGCCTCCCCCCTCCAGCCTCCTCCACCCAGACCCAATCCCCTGTACCTCAGCCTATCCCAAGCACACCATCAGACCAGCATGCACACACCTCAACACACAAGGGTGGCTCAGGCAAACATAAGCACCACACATCCCACAGGCACTCACACAAGCATCATACCCATGCAGACATACCAACATCCACTGCCTCCACTGTGTCCCCCTCCTCCACGTCCTCCTCCTCCCTCCCTGTCTCGTCAGCACTCACACCTGCATGCACTACATCTTCAGCCACTACCTCCATCACCAGCACGCCCATCACCACACAGTGCTCACGTGCACTCACCACCCCCACTACCATTCACACATCCCCTGTGTCCTCTCCCAGTGTGTCAGTGAGCCCTCCTCCCAAAGTACACAAACGCAGGCACACACCCACCCAACAGCCATCCACCTCACAACAGCCTCCAGCCCATGCACCTTCACCCAAAGTCAGCAAACGTACACCTCCTAAAACCACTACCTCTTCCTCCACTCCCAAACCCCCTCCATCTACCCGTCCCAGTGTGTCTAAAAATATTATCCTGGCTAATATTGACCTCTTCCCTCCCCCTACCCCTCCCCACCCCTGTCCGTCCCCTAGGGCCCCAGGCTATCCAGGTCCCAAGCCAGCACCTCCGCCACCACATCACCAGGCACAGTGGTGCCAGCAACTGCGGGCTATTGGAGTGCGCCAACCAACAGGGCTGCCAGTGTGCCACGGAGCGAGGGCAAGTACATTCCGCCACCTGCAAAAGTTAAGAAGTTTCCCACATCCTGGAGGGAGAAGCCAAAAACACCTGCCACCAAGGGCTCAGGGAAAACGAAAGGGGATGGTGGCACCCACAATTGGACCAGTGTCACACCTTCAGTCCACGCCAACGCCAACCTGTACAGCGGAGAAGACCGCCACCAGCACCGCTGTCATTGAGCCCGCCACCAGCATGGCAGTCACTGAGCCCGCCACCAGCACCGCCACCACAGAGCCCGCCGCCAGCCACGATGCCACGGAGGCCGGCGCAAGCACCGCCGCCACAGAGCCCGCCGCCAGACACCATGCCACAGAGGCTGCCCAAGCACCGCCGCCACAGAGCCCGCCGCCAGCACCGCTGCCACAGAGCCCGCCGCAAGCACAGCCGCGACTGACCCCGCCGCGAACACCACCAGCGGCCCCGTGACATCCTGAGCCTGTGGCACCACCGCAAACATGGCTGCCATCCCCACTGGTCAGTTGTCCGAGGCTGATGGTCAGTTCCAGGAGCCCGGCCAGCTTCCATGATGCACAACTTTCAGTGGAGAAAGGCATCCACTACCTCAGTTCTTGGCAGGATGAAGCACTCTGGGCACAGAGTCCCCTCCAGAACCAGTGGAGAAAGGCATCCACTACCTGAGTCCTTGGCAGGATGAAGCACTCTGAGCACAAAGCCCCCTCCAGAACCAGTGGAGAAAGGCATCCACTACCTCAGTCCTTGGCAGGATGAAGCACTCTGGGCACAGAGCCCCCTCCAGAACCTGTGGAGAAAGGCATCCACTACCTCAGTCCTTGGCAGGATGAAGCACTCTGGGCACAAAGCCCCCTCCAGAACTAGTGGAGTATCTCATCCACTACCTCAGTCCCTGGCAGGATGAAGCACTCTGGACACAATGCCCCCTCCAGAACCAGTGGAGACTGTTATTCACTTGAGAGACTGTGGCTTTGCACTCCCCAGGATAAAGCAGTGGGCAAACCACCCACTGGAGAGACTTGGGAGACTGTGGCTTTCTACTCCCCAGGATACAGCAGTGGGCATGGAGCCCCCTCGTGGAGCAGTGGCGTTGTGCATTCATCAGGCTGAGGTGCCCCTCCCTCCCCCTGAGGTGCCTGTTTCCTTTCGATCTGATGCCCCTGCAGTGTTCTCTCCGTTTGAAGTCTGGTGTCATGTGCGGGCCTCGCCCATGCCTTTTGGGACTCTAATCTACGGACGATGTTTGAGTAATATCCGGACTTGTGTACTTGGTGTACATTTTTGTATTTACTGAATTTTGAGATTTCACTATATGATTTTTATTGATTACATTCGTTCACATCAATTCCTTTTGTCCTTGCGTTATTGAAGGGGTGGTGGTGGTGATATGTAATGTTGCTGCATGTATCTGTGAGTATGGTGTTGAGGGTGGGGGTGTTGCATGTTTGGTGTGTGTGTCACTCTCTTTTCCCTCCCCCCTCCCCTGTGTTGTAGGTGCAGTACTCACCGTGGTCGTCGCCACCATCTTTGTTGCTCCTGATAGAGGAGCAGGAATACCATTGCAGGGAGTATCTGGAGTGCTGGCTCCATGGCGTCCTGGTTCCTCGTGGGGTGTGGAGAGGTGAGTGTTTTCCCTTCCAAGTCCTGTTTCCGCCGTGTTTTTGTTCGCGTTGGTTCCTCCCCGGAAAAGGTGGCAGATTGCCGCGTTGTGATAGGGTGGGCGGTACTTTGTCTTCCGCCTGTCTGTTGGCTGTGACCGCCACGCTATTTGTTTGTGCCGCCTTGGCAGTCGGAGTGTTAAAGTGGCTGTCTATGTTGGCGGTTTCCGCCATGGTCATGATTCAATTTTTTTCTGCCGGCCTGTTGGCGGTATTACCGCCGCTTTAACACCGACCGCCAGGGTTGTAATGAGGGCCCTAGCTTTTCAAGCAGCCCCACCAGGCCCTGGTAGCTCCCCAGCTGCTTGTAAGTACCTCTCCTGTGTGCAGCCCAGCCCGCTAAATAAGAAGCTTTTGCCTGGTTGAATTAATAAGTATTCCAAAATTTAAAAGCATGTATTGAAGACAAAAATGTCGAGGCATATTATTTCTAATATTATTACCTGGGTCCCAGGGGCATTGCATCCATGTCTATTATGAATTCCCCACTCAAAGGCTTTCCACATTGGCAAGGCAATTTTACGTTACTGCCAGCAACAGTGCATGATAGACTGCATTAATCACTGCTGAAAATTCACACTTGGTGGCTAAAAATTTATTCTTGTCTGTTGTAGTCACTATTACAACACTTATTAGTGGCTCGGTATGATTGAACCTAAGTAGCTCTTATTGCAGAAAAGATTGAGTTCTAGATAGAGGCCCTGGGGTCTTGTCATCTTCAAAGACTCCATTCCACACTTTTCTGGTTTGTGGTCCTGCTTTATTAAAATACCCCACTGGTTACATTTTTTGTGCTGGTTTCACTGGACAGGAAAAAATGAAAGTGTGGAGGTGGCTTGATTGTGGTAACTTGATGGACATAGTTCTAAGACCAGTCACTGGCTATTGGTTTCCCACCAGCAGCTCATCAGAACACAACTGGACTTGGAAAAGCAGAGGAGAACCTGGGTGTCTGCATCTGATGGAGAGATACAACTGAGACCAGCCATGCTCTCCCCTTCCAACCAAGAACTGGAGGTTCTTCTCAGAACCAGCCGGCCTCCTGTGGTTTCACAAACATAAAGGAATATTAGGGCCTCGATAAAGAAGAAGCAACACATCAGTGAATCTGGGACCCGTGCTAGAGAACTGGCTGAGAGTGTTGTTGAGCCTCCCTTCCATTGATATCTGTGCCCTTGAATCATGAAAGCTATCCTTTACGAATTCAGATCTTTAAAATTCACAAGGACGAATATATTCAGTAACCTCAGATATTTAGGAGGAGTTGAGTGTTCCACCTGGAAGTCAACTGACTTTGCCCCTGCCCTCCCAACCTGTGTGTCACTGTGCAGTTTACTCGCAATGTTTTATATTTTCAGTGCAAGAGTGGGCTGAAGTGACTGCTTTTGATCTTTTACCTGGACCAACAATGATCTTTACACAACTAGTGTTCCACTGGGTTTTTGGCATTTTATGAAAAAATCCACACCTCTTGATTGCCTAATCCACCTTTTTTCATTTTTTTAATTGATTTTGCACTTAAAGTTTTACAGTTTCCACGACAACAATATTTGACAGCAACACATAGTGCAATCAGCACAGCTCCGGTCTTTTTACAATAGTATAATAACAACATAACACATAACCAACAGCTTAAATCAATTCACTTTGCAATTTCAGTTCTGATCATGTATTGTCCAGTCTAACCCACCTTTTGTTGTTTTGGTTATCTTTTATTAATTAAATTCTTCTTTTATATTAAATTGGTTTGGGAATGTTACTGATTTGTTTCCACAAAGTTGTTTTTGGGTGCTTGTAATACGTGACCCTATCCTAGGTTGCGTCATGGATTGTTAGGCTGTAGAATGTAACTAGGCCATGATGGAATGTGGAGGTTGGAGGTTGGAGGTTGAGAAGCAGAGGGGAGCTGGACAGTGGGTTCAGCAGGTGGCTGGGACAATTCTACAATGAATAAACTTATTTCTTGCTTTTGGCTTGTTCTCTTCTGAGAATCATTAACCATCGCCTTGTTCCACTGGTAAAGAGCATGGGATTCAACACGGAAGTTCTCAACACTGAGAATTCCAATAAGTCTGCTGTCATAAAAAGGATGTATTTTTGCTGGCCTGCATCAGTGGATGTGGTTAGGGCTTTCCTATTTAATTATATGTCATTGATGCTCCTGCTGAGAAGGAACCTACTTCTCCACCTATTAATTTCTTATCATTTGTGTTTCTATGTGGATTTAATTTTCTGGTTGCAGCCTACCAGACAGCACAGCTGTCTTGTTTACTAAAGACATCTTTGGCAGCTTCAGAAAGTTATCCTGGTAATGCATTCCACCCGTTACTTGCCATTGATTTTGTGGTGTGTAACTCAGTTTCTTGCTTTCAATGTGCTGGCTTTATTTGCTTTATGCTTTCCAGGTTCAATTCATCCCTCCTGTTGCCCAAACCTTATTTACAGTAGCCTACTGAGTCCTCAGTTTCTGTAAGCAGGTCTGTAAATTTTGTTATCTCCTCATATTTGCTGTGCATTCAAAGACAGCGGTCAAATGTCAGGTGGTGTCTTCCGAGGGCGCTTAATTGCTTTTCTTTCTCTGATTTCGAAGTGAACAGCACACAGTGTGATGCACGACACAAACATCAGTGGCTGCCTATGGCATACAGTGTGGTCTCACACACACCACACATTGACACTCAGTGATGCTGCAAACAAACACAAAACATGCATACATACATATATACATACAAACAACAATGCTGGAGTTTTGCCACTGTCACAGAAATTGGTGAACCGAACAGCGCTACTCCACTGTGCCACACAAAACACTTCACTGTGTTGCACACTGCACTTATAGCATGCGTCAGGCATGAGGAGAAGTGGGGAAGACGAGGCGCTGTACCAGACCCAAATCCCACATCCCCAAAAAGGCCTCAAGCAGTCTGCCCTCCACCCTGATGGATTAGACAGAACACAGTTCGCTTTCAGACACAGCCCCTCTCTTCCTGAGCCCACCTCCCCAACTTTGTCAGCAGCTTGCTGCAGGGGATTAAACACACACGGCCTCTCTGTATGTCTCTCTTCACTTTCTGCCAGTGAGGAGGCCACTTCACCCAAGAAATGTCAACAGGGAACCATCGCAAAGATGATTGAATCACCAAAGGAGTGTACTGCCCTCCATCAAGCACTTTAGGGGGAGTAAGCGCTACATAAATGCAATTACACTACAGTGCAATATAGTCTGCCCACTACAGCCGCAAAGAAAGACCAAATACGGGTTTCACTGCTATTAGTCTTTCAGGTATTTTTTGTTATTTTAGAAAACTGACAATTGAATTGAGGAAATCCGTGCATCACTTTGATTGTGTGTTTAGTGGATACACGATTCCCTCATATAATTTTGATAGTTTAAGCCGGTACTTTCTAAGCCTCCACATCGTGCCCAAAGGCAAAGTTGTCATCTTTCTCCACAGGCTCGGTGTCAGCTCAACATCCTGTGATTCTGCGTATATCACTTAATCTCCCTGTGCATACAAAAAATTAACGTGTTCTTGTATAATGTAACTGGTGCTCATGTAAACGCTCCAATACCTTTGGGTTGGGTCTGCGTTTTATAAAACCGCAATTTTTTTTTTTTAAAAAGGAAAATTACCAGCCAGCCTTTCGGCACTATAAATAATAATAGGTTTCATTACATTGTAGATTTGTAAGTGTGAATTTAGCACTTTTGCTGGAGAACAGGATGTGAGCACTGTACCTCAGCCAGTGCAGCGCCTTAACTCCCTTTCAAAGGCTCTGGCCTGTTGAGCAGAATGCTAGGTGGACTCACCCCAGGGATGCCACCAACAACACGCAAAGAAGGAGCCCCCTCGTGGTGAGAGAGTGAGGGCTGCACTGAGAGCTGCTCAGGGAAGTACTGAGTCACCTGCTCCTGGGCCCTCCCTTTAGCATCACTCCCTGGTTATCATGGAAACAGCGAACACACAAACACAGCTGCTGGTATACACATCTCATACGTAACGGGGTGGAATACGACAGGGCTCTGTTGCTAATGAGTGAGGGCGGGGCCAAAAGTATAAGGGCTCTCCTTCCTTACAAATCTTTAGCTGTCCCTCTCCCACATGCTCACACACGCAAGTCACACACACGAGCATCGCAGTATACAACCTGTACCCCCCCTCCCTCTGACCGGGGCACACAGGTTCCCCATCAAAGTCTATTATTTGTCAAGAGCAATGTATTTTCATGTCCCCATGGAATTCAACTGCCTTGTCAATGGCAGTGTGTTTTCAAGTTTCCCATTGCACCGTAGTATTCATCAGTGGCAGCATATTTGCATGCATCCCATACACTATAATCTGCAACACGCTAGACCAAAGCACTTTTCACCAATCCTCTCTACTCTGTCACTCCAGTGTATGCCACTCTATGAGACTCCACTCTATGAGACTCCACACTATGCCACTTCAATAAATGATACTCTACAACACTCTACTCCACTCTTTGCCATTCCACTCTACGACACTCCACGTCCCTCTCCTCTATGCCTCTAACTTTTAGCCATGCTGAACAGCAACCATGGTGTTGTACAGCATAGCTAAAACACATTACAAGAGCTATTGGCTTTGCCATAGGCGAGACCTATTTGCTTGTCCAATACTTGTTCTACAAATGAGGTTTGGTGTGAGGAGTTATTCAAATGCTATGTTGTACCCAGACGACAGGCACTGATGTTTCCCATGTGCCACTTGTGAGGTTGAAGAACGGGATCTGTTTTTGTATTGTGACATCTTGTTTTCTTCAATTAAAAGAACATTAACAGCGCAAGATGCCATTGGAGGTACAGAGCGCCTCTTAGGCTCGATTGGACACAGCTGCAAGGTAGTATGTGAGGGCCTTGGAGGATGGAGCATGACATGCGAGAGCCTTAGGCAAAAGAGTGTGGCACATGAAGACTTATGGAGAAGACCAGTTCTGCGATGTGGCTTAGCACACCGTCTGGATTTTAATCTGCAAATATGATGTGAATTTGGGCATACTGGGTGCAGTCAGACTGCCAATTAGTTTACCGCTGTTCAAGCATGACTGAGGAAAATACTTTCTCAGCACTGGTTTCAGAACCTTCCTGTGGGCGTGTCTTTAAATTCATCCAGTATAACAACTAGAAGGTGCATCTGTGTTAGTGCTTGTATGTTTTTTGAGGAGGAGTTTGTTACAATTTATTCCTATAGTTTTTAATAATATTTTCCTTTTGGGGATATCTTGGTCATGCATGTTGGTTGCCGGTTAACTTATTTTTATTTTATTTTTTCATTTTTTTTTTTATTCTTGTATTTTCACAGTTTAGGTGTGTGATTGTCCTGCCATTTCACTCAGCAGTGTTAGATGCACTTTGGTGTACTTTGATTTTATTGTATGATGCAGAGTGTTACAGGTCCTCCATTATTTTTAACAACACCAAGAGTTCCTTAGATTAAATGGCAAAAGTGGAAGAAAGTATTTAAAGGTATGCTACAGTTTGTGGTGCATAATTAAGTTCAGAAAGGAAAACAGCCCTGCTCCTGCACTGTTTGGACACTGAGGGGCAGGAATTATTTGATCATCTCCCATATTTTACGGATGAGGATGCTGTAAATATTAATGAATATGAAATCTGCATACAAAAATTTGATAAACATTTTCTACCTAGATTTAGCACTATCTTGGAAAGATATCACTCCGGGAGGAGGAACCAGAAAGATGGTGAAATAGTAGAAAACTTGGTTACAGATTTAAGAAAATGAGCCTCAACCTGTAAGTTTGGTGCCCTTCTAGAAGAAAGAATCAGAAACCATCTTATGCTAGGATGCATCATTAAGGAAATGAGAGAAGAACTTTGGGAGAAGTAGGATCTGAGCACTCAATCAAATGTCTAGAGGTCATAAAAATGGAAGGAGGCAAGAGTAATAATGTTCTTGTGTTCAAGACTAGGTTAAAAGACAAAGGAAAGCAGTTTCGAAGAGGAAAGAAATTGTAATTTTCAAGGGAAAAGTTTTAGATGTAGAAAAACTGATCATATGACTAATGACAAAATGTGCCCAGCTCTCAGGGCAGAGTGTAGCTTTTGTTAAAAGAAAGGACACTTTGCAAGTGTGTGCAGATTGAAGAGCCCTGAAGGAAATGTTTTTGAGGTTGAAAGTGTTGTAGGTGGAGAAAATCATAAGAATGCCGACTTTGAGTGTTGAAATTGTCCAGCAGCTGATTAGAGAAAAGGGGATACGTCCTGTGGATGAGATAAGGGTGAAGGGTGAAGGAACAAAGGTACTGTTTGATTCTGAAGCTAAGATTACAATAGTTTCTGAGAAATTGTACCTTGACAAGCTCAAAACTAAAATCAAATAGTTTCAACTGCATATTAGATCTTATGCTTATGACGGAGATCCAGTTACAGAGTATTTCTTGCTTTTGGTAGAATATAAACAATGGTATACTAATGCTTAAGTCTAAGTGTCACAAAAGGAGGGCAGCATTTTGAGCTGGTTTCACCAAAAAAGAGATCTCGGAATGAGGCTTGATATCAGCAGTTTTCCTTCTATACTACTGAAAGCTGACTATAAGGTGAATGAAGTAAGCATGTGTGAAGGAACAAATGATGTATTTTGTACAGGGAATAAAATTAAGTTTCCCCATGTTTTTCAAGAGGGGCTTGGCTATATGAGGGCTTTTGTTTATCATATACGTTTGTGGCGTGGAGCCAAGTTTGTTTGTGGCAAAGTTCGTAGTGCTGGTGGCTGTGAGAAAAGTAATGAGGTTGGATTTGGAGAAACGTAAGCGAGATAGTCCAGTTAAACAAGAAGAAGGAACGTGCTGGTTGTCGCCAGTGGTTGTGGCTAGAAAGGCAAATGGGAGTTTACATTTGTGCGTTGATCTTAGGGAACTGAATAAGAATGTAGTGGTGGATAGGTACGCGTTGCTTAACATTTTTGATGTGCTTCTGTCACTAGGTGGCGCGAAGATCTTCTCTAGCATTTAGATCTTACATCAGCGTATGATCATATTAATCTTGATAAGACTTCTGACAGCTTTTATTACTGCCTTTGGGATTTTTAGATATACAAGGTTACCTTTCAGTTTAATATCTGCAGCATCTGTATTTCAAAGAGCCTCAGAGAAAGTTTTGAAAGGTCTTGAGGGTATACGAATTTATCAAGACCAATGTGTTGGTGTTTGGAAAAAAATTTCCCTGACCATGAGAAAATCGAAGTAGGTGTTGAAGAGACTTGGAAAATTTAGTCTTACTATCAGAGTGGAGAAATGTAAGTTTTGCAGAGATAACATAGACTATTTAGGGGGAAGGGCCTATTCCCAGAAATCATTAGGTCAATTCAATACTTGGCTGAATATTACAATAACTTTGCAAAGGGTTTTGCTCAAATCTGCTCAGGGATGACACATGTAAAGGAGGTAAAAGAGAAATTGGGTCTGGTGCCCAGATTAAGACATTCTTAACATAGAAGTAAATCTGTTCTCATCACTGGTGCCGGCACGAAGGGATGGGGTGCTGTTTTACAGCAAGGTGGATGTGATTATGAAATAACTATTTTGTTTATGTCACTTGCTTTAATGGGTGCTGAACTGCAGTATTCGGTTATAGAAAGGAAGGGCTTGGCAGTGTACTTGGCTGTGAAGAAGCTCAAAAACCTCTTGTGGGAAAGCACTTTTAAGGTCAGAACTGATCATAAACCCCTATGTGAAATTTTTAAGAAGAAAGGCAAATATACCATGTATAGCAGAATTACCTAGTGGGTGGGTGCATTGCAAGAATATGACTTTAAGGTGAAGTATATTCCAGGAATGGAAAATGGACAATAGAGTAGCAGTCATTATCAAGATTAGCACCCCTGGATGAGAGTTGTCAAAATCAAACAATGGATGATGATAATGAATTTGACAGTGAAATAATTTGTAAATTGATGCCACTTTTATTTCTGAAGAAAGGTGGTGTTCTTAGCTTACCTCCAACAAAGTTATGTTGGAATCTTTGTCTTTGCTCAAAAATGGGTAGTGTTGAAAAGTGAAAGGGGGTGAAGAGAGAAAATTATTCAAAGATGAATTGTCAGAAAAACATGGATTGATTTATGGAGGCATAAGATTAGCTCATATAAGTGTACCTTAAGGGAGGAACTGATTTATTTCTTACTGTTGTCATTGGAGTATGTCAAAGACAGAGGGAAGGCTCAGAGTGAGAAAGCCATCAAACCAAGAGTGCAACCTGTGGTAATTGGGGATCATCCAACTCTCCCTTGGAAGTAGGGTGCTTTGGATATTGTGGGTACACAGAGAAGGCTGCAACACCTATTTAATAGTCCTGATTGATTAGTATTCAAGGTAGCCGTACGTTTTCTTTTCCAAAGGGATTGAAGCGGAAGACGTTGTGGGATTTCTGAGGGTTTTGTTTGAAAGAGAAGGTATACCCAGTACTATACTTGTGGATAATAGGATGCAATTAGTTTCCAAGGAAAATAGATTTTTTGAAAGACAGTGGTATAAGGCACAATAAGTGTGCATTATATCACCCTGAAACTAATGGCATGGTGGAATGTTTCCATAGGGTATCGAAGGAAACCATAGGTATGGCAAAAGACAATGGTTTGGCTTGGTGAAAGGAGGTTGGCAAGAGGGTTGAAGCGTACAGGGTTACTCTACCCTCATTTACAGGGAAAACTCAGTTTGAGTTGTCCAGATTTAGACAACCGAACACGCTGATGTCACACACATGGGTCAATGAAATGGAAATGTATATGGGAAAAACTAGCTAAGAGAAAGATTGGAGGTTGATGGAAGCAAGGAAAATTGAAGCATGCTCATAGGTGTTTGATGAAAGAAAATCTATCAAGAAAACAAATGTAAATGTTGGTGACTGGCTGATGACCAAGAAACCAGTAAATAAGGAGGAAAGTTCAAAGATGTCCAAACCAATAAGGGTTGTCAAGATTTTCACAAATGGTGTTAAGAAGAAGACTCATGTATGGAACCTGAACAGGGTTGTAGTTTTTAATGAAAAGACTGTTCATGATAAACTTAAGAGTCATGATTCTTCAACTGCAGAAAAACGATTATTCCTGTGATTAGGACTCAAAGGAAGATGGGAGCTCCTATTCATTTTAGGAATTATGTTAGATAAAAATTTGGTGCTGCTTGCTTATCCCTTGTGGTGTTGCTAGTGTGAGGTTCTTGACAAATAGCTTGGTATGGTTAATTTTGTATCCAATGTCTTATGTTTAGTTTATATTGATAATTGCTGTACTGCGACAATGGAATGTATTAGCTGTATTATATTTGTTTTTTATTTGCTTGTATTCCTTACTTGTCGTCCTTTAATCAATAAATCAATAGATTTGTTGAGCACTGCTTGTTACCCAAGAGGGTATCCAGGCATTGGCAGGGACCAGTTGATTAGCCGAATAGCCAGGTCTTTCGTAACTCTGGAAGAGATGGGATAGTATGGAAATAAGAGGGTAGCTCATTCCATGTCTAACTAGAAGGAGTGACCTCCACATCTCCAACGTTTGATGCTGGTAGGAGAGAGTTAGAGAGGAAAGCAGAGCTGATGTGTCTGGTGAGCTGATGGCAGTTCAGGCAGTGGTTGAAGTAGGTAGTTCTGCAGTCGTATACATGGATCAGTAGTTTGAACTGACATCTTTTCTGTTCCGGGATTGTGGAGTTCCCTGAGGTGGGTTTGTCTCAGGAGATCCAGGATAAGTCTGGCTGCGGTGTTCTGTATGGTTCGTAGTCGTTGGAGGAGGTGAGCTGCGATCCCTACATAAAGAGCATTGCTGTAGTCCAGTCCCCTAGAGATGAGGGACTGGTTGTTATGGTGTATCTTGAGCTTTGGGCTAGCCACTTAACTATCTTACGAAGCATATGGAGGATGAAAAAGCAGGCGGAGAAGACAGAGTTGATCTGAGTTGTTATGGTTAGCTTGTTGTTCAGGATGGTGCCTAGGTTCCTAACATGGTCAGTTAGGATAGGAGTAGGTCCAAATTCAGAGGGACAACAGGATGCTTCCCATGGGGAGAACTTGTTTTTGACGATCAATACCTCTGTCTTGTTTGTGTTAGGCTTCAGGCAGTTGTCCATCATCCTGTTGGGGATGTTTGTTATGCAGCTGTGGAAGTTGGTCTTGATGGTGGCGGTGTCTTAGGAGAGGATGAGTTGTGTGTCGTCGGCGTAGGATATGATGTTGAGTTTGTGGGCTTTGACAATGCAGTCCAGAGGTGTCATATACATTTTGAAGAGGGTGGGGTTGAGTGATAATCCTTGGGGTACTCCACAGATGATTTCCTTGAGTTTGAAGGTGAAGGAGGGAAGACATATCTTTTACGTTCTTCCGGTGTAACATTCTTTCGGGACAGATTTTTACTTTGTACTTGCAAGGGGGCGTGTGTAGTATGTGATCCTATCCTAGGTTGTGGCATGATTTCTAGGCGGAAGAATGTAACTAGGTCATGATGAGAGGTGGAGGTGGAGAAGCAGAGGGAGCTGGACAGCCATTGGAGCTGTTAGATGAGACCTTTCTGTAATTAATAAACTTCTCCCTTGCTTTAGACCTGTTGTCATATGAGAATCGTTAACCCTCACCCAATTACAGTGCGGCTTAAATAATTTGTTTGAATTTCTTTGCTATGTCATGCCTGCGCCATCAAGGAGGATCCGAGGTTTTCTAATGAAGCTGTATTTTACCTAACAAGACACTATGGCGGTCATTCCTACCTTGGCGGGCGGCGATCGCCGCCCGCCTGGTGGGAACCGCCTGAAGACCGTACCGCGGTCAAAAGACTGCGGCGGTCATTCTGACTTTCCCACTGGGCTGGCGGGCGACCGCCAGAAGGCCGCCCGCCCGCCCAGCGGGAAAGCACCAGCAACGAGGAAGCCGGCTCCGAATGGAGCCGGCGGAGTTGCTGGTGTGCGACGGGTGCAGTTGCACCCGTCACGATTTTCAGTGTCTGCCAAGCAGACACTGTAAATCAATGTGGGGCCCCACGACACCCGTTCCCGCCAGCCAGGTTCTGGCGGTGAAAACTGCCAGAACCAGGCTGGCGAGAAGGGGGACGGAATCCCCATGGCGGCGCTGCTTGCAGCGCCGCCGTGGAGGATTCACAGGGGCACCGCCGGCTTCCCTTTTCTGACCGCGGCTTTACCGCCGCGGTCAGAATAGCCCCAGAAGCACCGCCAGCCTGTTGGCGGTGCTTCCTCCGTCCGCTACCCTGGCGGTCTCGGACCGCCAGGGTAGGAATGACCCCCTATATTATTACTTTGGAAGGAGCCTTTGCCCAAAGTCGCAATCTGTGCTTTTACATTGATTCTCGCCAGACATTCTTGAGCCATGGAATCTTGATTAGTAGCCAACCATGTACAAAGCAGGAAAGGGTGAAGCTGTTGTTTTTACTGTGTACAGGATAAATCTATTTAGAAGAAAGTGGTGACGAATTAAACATTTCGTAGGTAATGTAATGAAAAGTTTCAGTTCTATTAAGAACCCAATGGTCAGGATTAGGCTTTTCTTTCTTAGTTTATTTAGCCCAGCAGCCATTTAATTTTAATAACATTCAATATTATAACTACATTTCCCATGATGCAGTGGGAAAGAACACAAGAAACAGTTTGTTCAATCAGGGTATCCAGTGTGCCTTCATATTGCCTGGAGATGTTCTATCCCCCACTTTCTTCCTGCGAACACAGCCAATCGGTCTTCATGTCATTTCTGTTTAGTGGAACCCCCCCCCCCGACAAGATAAAGAACAGTATGAGGAACTAGCTAAATTACTCTTGTAAAGCATAAATAAGTACCAAAGTATAGGAATATAAATTGGTTGAATTCAATGTGAATAAGTACCACAGTGCAGCACTATGAATCAGTTAAAGTCAACATTTTAAACCACAGAGAATAAAAATGTCACTACCTACCAATTACTAACTTTGGTACAAACCAGGTGGGCTAATCCTCGCCTCTTAATCCTTAATAGAATTGAAACTTTCTGTAAAGTTAGCTAGGAAATGTTTCATTCTGTGCCAGGACCCGGAGGCGAGGATTAGGCTAGTTCAAAGCTTGTTAACCACCGGGGTTGCCATATTCATCACTGGTTTGAAATAAAACATTTTAAAAGTTAAATCCGAAGACCAATCTGCTGCATTAAGAATATCCTCGCGTGTAGCCCCTAACAAGAAGGCTTTGGATGCCATCGCTCCTCTTGCAGAATGGGCCCCAAACTAGGAAGTGTCAGTACCTACCTCCTGCATGGTCCATCTGATCAACCTGGCACTCGTAGGTGAAGATACTGGTTTGTGAGTTTTTTTAGTGAGAACAATGAGAAGTTGGCCTTCCCCCGGGGAACGTAACTCCTCTGTCATGGATTCATAACCCCGGAGCCACAATAGAGTTGCTAGTTTTGCGGACAGCTGTGTTCTAGACAAATATTTGTTGGAGTGCCATGACTGTATACAGGCGAAGCACAGCATTAACATCCCACAACTTTTGAGTAACAAGGTTGAAGCAGAGAGGACAACCTAATTCCTCTCAGAAGTTTATTGACAAGGGGATGCTAGCCAATTGGATGTCAAAGTACTGGCATAAGGCCCAGAGAAATGGCCCAGCTGAAGGTATTAATAAAACTATAGGCTGAACCTTCTGATGCAAGAGAGGCCAAGATATTCAAGATACAGACAATGCCCTCCCCCACGAGGTCCAACTGTTGTTGCGACACAACCCAACAATCACGACCAAGTGGAACGGTATCCCCTGTTTGTGGAGTCTACCCATGCTTTGGAGAGCAAATTGGCAGCTTCTTGAGAAAGTCCTGGGTCTTTCAAACGCTCCCTGTAATCCGCCATGCCGTGAGGTGGCGAGAGTGAGATAATACCAGGTGATTTTGATTCCCTTGGCGCTCCCTGAGGAGATCTGAAAACAGATGGAGAGGGATTGGAAAATCCCAAGAAACATCCATCAGAACTGGAAACCATTCTTGACACCTCCAATCACCACAATGTCTACCTGCTGCTCACGTACCTGAGTGGACAATCGCATAATCATCGTGAATGGTGGAAAGGCATAACCCTTCTCCTTGCTCCAATCTTGGAAAAAGGCATTGGTCACTATTGTGTTGGGATCAGGACGCCAGCTCTAGAACGTCTCCAGTTGGTGATCCAGCGGGGATGCAAATAGGTTGACTGATAGTGGTCCCCAGCGGCCCTGGAGAGCTCGAAACACCTTTTGATGGAGCTTCCACAGATTGGCATCCTGCCAATGCCAGGAGTGCCAGTCCGCTACTTGACTGGGCTTGCCCAGGAGATGTTCCACTACCACTGAAATGTGCTTGGTCAGACAGTGATTCCACAGTGACCGTGCCAGATCCGAGAGGATCTTGGATTTCGTTCCACCTAGGTGATTGACATTGTGAACTTCCACCACATTTTCCAATTTGAGAAGCACACAGCATTGGGCCTTGTCCCTTGTCCAGCATTTTACTGCAAAGGACCCCACCATTACCTTCAAGCAATTAATGTGTAGGCTTTGTTTGAGCTTGTGTTTGATTTTGGAGAGCTTTTGAGAAGAAAGACTCAAAGTAGCTTTGATTGAGTACATCAGGAACCCCAGAAACTGAGTGGACTGGGCTGGAATTAGAAAAGATTTCTGCTCATTGATTATTAAACCCAGAGATCTATGGTGAGCTGTATTTAAACAGAGAGAGACGACCTGGAAACTGATTGAGGATAATAATGTCGTTCAGGTAGACATTAGGTCTGGGCCCTTGGTCCCTTAAGTGTTCCACTACCGGATTTATCACCTTGGTGAAGCACCAAGGAGCAGAGGACAAACCAAACGAAAGGGAAACAAACTTGAATATCTGAAATCCATTGACATTTCAGTATCTGCCCGTGAGGAGAAAAAATGGGCTGCATCAGATAGGCATCTTTGATGTACAGGCGGACCATCCAATTGTTCACCTGCAACAAATCCCTGAGAAGGTGAATGCCTTCCATTTTAAAGTCACAATAAATCAGCCACTCGTTGAAGTCTCTGGTGTTGATCGCTGGACGTGGGCCCCAATCCCTCTACTCCACCTGGTATAGATTGCTCAAAAATGGTGGGGGTGCAGCAGGCATGGGACGTTTGCCTCCTTCTCCAAAAGTTGCCTGATCTTGGCATCTTCTTGTGCACCTGAACAGAGGAAAAACATATGGGTTGGGAGAGGGGAGTTGGGTTGGGGACCCGTAAAACTCTATTTGAAAACCCCTGACTGTTTGAAGGACCCATGCATCTGAAGTGAGACATTGTCTATTGTGGAAGAATTCCCCGATTCTGTCTCCAATATGGAGGCCCTCCGAGGCCTAAACACTTAACTTGGGGAGTATTGAAGGAACCACTGCCTCATCCTCTTGCGTCCCTTCATCTGGGGTAGGATCTGGCGTGATAGAAGTTCCCAAATTTGAACTGTTCCTGCCACTGTCCACAGCGAGAGTCTGAACCTTTGGTGGTGGCTGCGAAATCAGCATGGCCGAGCTCCCCCTACTACTGCCGGCAGCTGCAAAAACACGGGGGCTGAAATTGCGCCTAATGGGAACTGATCTTTGTCAAGCAAATTGAACTTACTCACAAATTTGCCCAATTGGCAAGTAAAAGGATCACCTAACTTGGGGTCTGTTTTAACTAAGAGACCTGTGCTGCTCTGTGGAAAATCACACCATTTGCATTTCCAAGGCATATCAGAGCCCTTTGAGCCCATCCTGACAGTCTCCATGGATATAAGACAGCCAGATGACTTGGCATCCTCAGCCATGTCTAGGATCTTGGCCAAGGGACCTGCTATGTCCAGAAGCTTGTTGCTCTCAGACGACTTCTGACCTCCTTATTTAAAGGGTTCCGTAGACGACCTGCAGTGTATGCAGCCACCTTAGGAGCTGGGGCCCACTTTGATGAATGAGGATGTATGAAGTCCTCCGGGTCCAACATGTCTGAGGTCAGAACTGGAGAGTTCGGCAATGCCTCAAAGAAGAGAGGTGGGAGCATTTAGTGGGTGCTTGTAAGCTTGGGAATGTGATGTCCTACTAAAGTAGAGTGAAGGGGAAGCCTGCTTATCAAGTTTCCCCTGACATTGACGGGGCCACCATACCTGCCCAAAAATGGGTTGCTCATTTTGAGAGAGTTTACTCACTGGATAGTGCAGAACAACCTGTGGAGGTGAACACTATAGTTTCCTTTTCCTTGAGCTTAAATTTCAATTTGGAAGAAGTTCAGGTTTCCATCTTGCGAAGCATCTCTAACAAAGCCCCTAGCCCGGATGGAGTCCCCGTAGATTTATGTAAAGAAAATGTTGCCCTGTGGGGCCCGTTACTGACTGATGTGCTTAACGCTGCTATGCAAACCAGTATTCCTAGCTCATGGAATTCAGCAGTAAGTGACAGTTTTTAAAAAAGGTTGTAGGCAATACCCAGCATGTTACCCCCCTTTTTCTTTGCTGGACTCCACAGTTAAGATAGTCAGACGAATTGTCCTTCATATTGAATAATGGATACTAGCAAACAATATTGTTTGCCCGGCCCAATATTGATATAGAGAGGGCAAAGGGACAATGGAACAGTATCTTAATCTCAACCTACTGGTGGGTAAATATGTGGTGGCCAAGAAGGGCACTGTTTATCCGGCTTATATGGACCTTAGCTGTGCCTTTGATAGGGTTAATCGATCAAAGCTATGGTCAATTTTGGAAGGCCTTGGGTTGCCCCAATCTTTGGTATACTTCCTTAGGGCACTACCCCAAGATGTTAATGCCTCAGTTAGATTTGGGAAGGCAGGGGAATGCTCTGATGTTTTCAAATTGTCAAAGGGGGTTAGGCAGGGGTGTGTCATGGTGCCAATTTTATTTCTACTATATATCAGTGGTCTGATTTCGTACCTAGTTACCCATGGTAAAGACTTTTTGAAAGTAAAAAATAATCCTGTCCCCTCATTATTATATGCGGATGATGCAGTCATCCTCTCTCGCACACTGAATGGTCTTAAACATCTGTTGTTGATATGGGAGTCCTACAACTGCATGTTAATACCTCAAAAATGCATTTTATGATATGTGGGAAGCGGAATCCGAAACTTAAACTGATCACAATCAAGGATCAGGTGATAGCAGTGGTAACCACCTTTTCTTATTTGGGGGCCACATTTGATGAGCACTGCACGTGGGCTCAATGTCTCGCAAATTGATGTCTGCACTTTTACCAGTTATGTGGGGCGCTATTTAGATTTGCTTGCTTAGTTTGGAGCAAACCTTTTCTACCGCTGTTTCAGATCTACAAGATGAAATGTTTACCTGTACTATTATGTGGTGCAGGAATCTGGGGGCACTCTAATTTTAAATCTATTCAGCGTAAAGAAAATCGTTTTTTTTTTTTTTTTTAAAGCTATTAGGGGTGGGACCGGCTAGCCCGAGTTGGTTTATGCACGAGGAGCTGGGTTTGTATTTTGCAGAAGACTATGCAAAGTTTGCTCCTATGTTCCTGTGGATATCAGTCTGGAGTGGGAAGATGGCAACTTTTAATAGGGAAGCCATTGAGGACTGCCTCAGTTGTGATCTAGGCCACAAAATCCCATGGCTTAACTATATTAGATCTACAGCCCTGTCATTGCGGCACCCAGAATTATTTTTTAATCCTGAATCGTTGAAACGGGCAGACATAAAGATTGCAAAGGATCTGCTATTAACGCAGTTTGGCAAAAGTAGAGAAAACCTGGCCTTGGGTAGTCAATCAGCCAATGCTCTGATGATTTTAAATACTACTCCTGGTCCTGAACCCTATCTTTCCTTTGTCAGAAACCCATGGGAAAGACTTCTTCTCACTAGGTTCAGGCTAGATTCTGTCCTATGCAATTTATGCTTCCCGCCTGTCAATATGAGCCCTTTGCAATTAATATTTGCCCTTCGATAATGTCTCGCCCCAGACCTTAGAACATCTGGTCTTGTTTTGTAGTTTTCACAATCCAATTCAGAAGAAGATTTTTCCTGCCTGTTCTCAAAGCCAAAGGATTTTATAAATATCGCCCTGCTTTTATATATTTACAAATGTTGAATGAACCTGCTGTTGCATTGGCAGTCTCTAACTTTTTAAAGAGCACTTTACGCTGGAACAAGATCATGAACTTTGGGCCTTAAATCATTGTGGTCTCTTAAAGCAACACATAGGATTTCTGTTTAGAACTCATAACATGTTTGGTTAGTTATTACATTAATTTTGAAGCCTGTGATGCTTGTACTTTTATGATTAATTGTATAACTGAAACAAAGGACATTCATTCAAGGCTTTATGCAGGCATTCAGCCAATGTAATTGGTAGTTTCTGATGGTGGATTTAAATCTACAATTTAAGACCAATCACATGAAACATCCAATAAGATCAGCTATGCCAGGCTTTAAAATATTTGAAGATAATCAGAGTAGCTAGGTGAGGTAAGAAACATGTGTAATCTTAAATAAGTTGGTTGTTGGAATGGAACCTGCCAATGTGATTGGTTGTTGTGGGAAATTGAAGTGTTAGCCTACCAATACTGTTGACTTCTTTAATTAGTAATCTTTTCCTTAGCCAATCAGGTAACTTATTTATCACATTTAACTGAACAATCACATTACTATATTGCAAGCTTTCTCTCTGAGTTAAGCCATTGGAATGGTATGGCAGTAAGCAGGTACATTACTGCTGTAATAGCTTACAGCCAATAACCTGATTTTAGCAGCAAATAAGGACCATCTGACCAATTTTATTAGTCTGATTTCCCTCTTGCTTGTGTCAGGTTTTATTTAGGGTTAGACATATTGATCTAATGGTGGGGATCTTCAACTTGAAAACTTAGAACAGAATGCTTACAAAAACAGTTAAAATAGAGGCTAGCGTGGGGAAAGCCAGTCCTCAGTCGATGTTAAGAATTTACAAGCGCATTCTCAATGAGTGATCAAATACACGCCATCCATCTACCTCATACTTACTTCTTCAGACAGTGAGTAGAATGGACTTCTATATTTGCTCTTGTCGCTGTTTTTTTTTTTTTTCCTTCATGTGGAAAACTTACTTTAAAGTGGATTACACACCTTTCTCTAAACAGTCCTGAAATATGAAAGTGTGGCATACTCTTCCTTATGCTGAAATTTAAATTTACATATTTCAATTGTTGGTATGGTATTATCCGCATTTCTGCTTTTGTGAATCTGAATTTGGAAATTCTGACCAGAAGTTTTATTTTTTGTGTAACTAAGTTGCCAACCCCCTTCCCTACCCATGTTTAGATTAAAATAACTTTTGCATTCTCCTCTGCACCAAATGTGACCTTTGAAGTAAGATTTGTGTGTAATTCACATACAGAATTACCAATATGAGCTTGCAACTGTGTATTTGTTGATGACAGGATGCAAGCTAAGGCATTTCTCACTTTTACCTAATCCTGGTCTAAGCCGTACTAGAGAGTGGAAATAATGCTGTTAGCTTTAGGAAGAAAACCTTTCATAAGAACAGGACCAACAATTTAACAGTCAAATCGATCAGAAATATAGGTGTAAGCAGCAAGCATCACCTTTATTATTTTTTGTATAAAGACTGGGACAATCAAAGAATGTGACCCAAAGGGAGGTCATTTTGAAATGGCAGCTGTATTTAAAATATTGGTAATAAATGGGACCCAGGGATCTATGTTGAACATACAAATATCCTTGGGCAACCCATTGGGTTCAGGTGCCTCCCTCTCCAAACTCTTTTGGATGGCCTCCGTCACCTTGAAAGTGAAAGTAATTGTGGAAGGAACCAAGGAAAGGGTGGTGTCATTAGCATGTAGCTCTGAAGGGTAGGCGTTGTATATTTTGAGGTTGGGGAAGTGCGAAATCCATGCATCTGCCTGAATACACTGGTCAAGAGACAGTTTCTATACTCAAAAAGGACGAGTTATCTTGTAAAAAGGCCCCCCATTCTTTTTAAACACAAGATAATGTCAGTCCTACATTTAAAATATTTTTTTAGGTTCCAATTTGCAGTGGAAGACCTCCATTTTACAACGTTGATTTCTTTAAAGGTGATCAAAAGGTGTCAATGATCCAATGTACTACAGGTGTTAAACCATTTTGGTGATTTATCTAATTTACATTTCAAGGGGACATTCACAAGCCTTTTTATATTGAGACACATTTCATTAAAAAAACCTAACATATCAGAAAATTAAGTATTAAAAGCAAGACGACCCAAACATTCTTTCAGACATTAAAAAAGCACTCTTACAAAATATTTCTGGATTAATGTTATCAAAGTGGCGTCTGCAACCCTGATCCTGAGTGGTTTCAATTCTAGGGTATGTCCACTTAATGGTAATAGAGAGTGGGTACGGTCAGAAAAATGACTGATGACTATGTTAAAACCAGTGAGAATGTTAGGTATATTTTCTGAAATATAAATATAATCAATAATCTTGTTATAGCCCTTGCCATAATATGCAGGCAGGATTCTATTAGAATAATTATTGAGAACAGTTTTGTTTAAAAGATTGGCCTCAAGTGCAAGGTTATTCATCGCCTCACCATGCAGTTTGTTTTTACGAAGTGGTGCTAGACTTTACATGAGTGCATTTAGGTTTCAGAAATATGGACAGTCGAATGGACAAAAATGTAAATTGGCATCCCCGAAATGGACAATAGAATAGTGATAAGTTGGAGAGTTCCTGTAACTAGGCAATATGTTTCTCAAAACAAGACAAGACACTAATTATTCTGATTAAAATTATTGTTATAAAAGTTCATAGTAAATCATTACTGTTGCTTCCTTAAAACTTAAAAGGATGGGTAGTTACCCTTTCCAGCTGATAAACTCTTTGCTCTTGAAGGTGGCTTAAAGGACAATGGCGATAAATGCAGCTGAAAATATCAGAATGCAGACATTGTTGCCATTGGAGGCTGTCTGTGACACATCCAATAATTGTCTCTTTGCCACTGAAAGATCTGAAATCACTATGGTACAGACCGGATGAACGTGAGGTTCTTTGTAGTTCTGAATTTATAAGGCAAATCAGAAATTATACTGAAACTATCTGCTTCAACTGGGCCAAATGAGGTTTTCATAAGAGAAGGTCTTCTATCTTTTTTAAACCAATCAGACATAGTCCCAGTCAGATCTGACCTTGCTTTCTTGGTCTGTAGACTTCGCTGTGTGTTTCTGAATTTGCACTGATATCACAATGAAAAGTAAGTATAAGAACTTTGATAGTTTAACCCATTCCACTGCTCTTCCTCCTGACAGATCCTGGTCCAGGCAAGTCTCCGCTGCATGGCCTGGTGAGCTGCCTGAATGACATCTCTGTAGGCAGGTTGAGTCCCCACAAAGTGACTGCCACTGGCAGGCGTGGCAGGGAATGGAGAAAGCCAGAAGTCAGTGTTCGACAGTTGAATGAAGAAGGTGAGTGACAGGAGAACTGTTTATCAGTTTTCAGAAATTGGAGGTTGTTTTAGTAAACGTGTATTGGTCTACAATGACATCATACAGATGCTGTATATAACTGCATTATTCATGAACAATATGTGATCAATGATAGATCACACAAGGACAGGTTTTGCACACAAAATCTAATTGCGTCATCATGGTCAATGCAATATTGGTTCACAGAAAATTGTCGATGCATTCTCATACATCGATCACCTTGAAGTTACAACATGGCCTCCTGTTGAGTCAGCGTATTTAGGTATTGCACTCTGACTTGAAGTACTTGAACCTAACCTACAATTCTGTGACTGCTTAGAAATGCCTGCTGAGTTTAGGCAGATCCAAGTGAAGACTTGCACTCATCATTTGCTACACGTAGGGGTCCAAATGGACTCGAATTGTGGTGGTCTGAAAAGGGATTGTATGTTTGTTTTCACAAAGACTAGTCAGAGTTCATGAAAGGTCTTTATTGGCGTTCCCACAAGTGCCACACTCTCCAGTGCCACAGTAACTGAATACAAAGATGAACAATCTCATGACAGCTCCTTTTGAGGTGTTCCTCATGTCCTCATGTCAGGTGTGAAAGACCTCTGTTCGAAGATGGCTTTCCTCCTGGTTTTGATATGGCAATATGAGTTCAATGTCGAGCGTTCATAGGCAAAATATATTTGTGTTGCACCAAGAACAAAGTTAATGCCCAAAGTATCCTCAGTGAATGAACAAGTAGTTCTTCACTTGTCTTCCATTGGGAGAAGTGCATTGCATTCTCCTGAAGTCCGCATACTCCTCAGATTCTTCTTTGACAGAGCAAAACAATTCAGGACTTCAGATCACCTCTTTTTCTAATGTGGATACCCTGCCTGAGTTGCCCTTAACAAAACAAGGCAGAGCATGGTGGATATCAGCCTCCATCACCTGGATATCAGCCTTCAACACCTTTTGTCACAGGAAGGCAAGCAATCTCTTGGTGGGCTGTTCTACAAAACCTGCCATGCCACTGTCTAGAAGAACAGGAACATGTTTGTTAGAAACTATTCCGTGGATCTCAGTGCAGCAGCGTATTCTTCTGTGGGTCAAAAATAACCTGTTTCACGGGTCAGTCTGCTTCATCTTTTTCATTTGCCTTCAGTTACTTCTTGCTGTTCTGATTAAAGCAAGTGAATCTGTAAATATCTAGTGCTAGAGGAAAACTAATTTGTTGCTGGTATCCCCGGTTCTCCAACTTATTTTTCGTTGATACACACTTTTTTATTCTCTCCTTCACTATTGTATTTTGGAATCTGAGCTATTTTGGCCTCTAAGAGAACCGAAGTGCTCAGCAAGTTTCCTTAATTTACTGAAGTTTGGGCAGTTTCAGATGAGTTTAATCTGCTGCTTAACACCTCCTATTGCTATGTTAGTCTAACAGTGGTCAGTCCAGAAGACGAAAGTGCTCATCGAGCCACCCAACTGGTAGAGTCGGCCCCAGAAACGTTTCTATCATCCTGCTCTATTTTTTTGAATAGGGAACCCAACATTAGTGCTGGTGTAATTCTCCATCCTATACAACACAACACAGCACCAGCCTCCCCAGATGCTACTTCTAATGCTCATCCTGACACAAACGTCTTGATCTTTTTACTTGAATACAAATCACAAGGGAGCCATACAATTTTAAATACAGGGAACATCTTATGCTTCTAAGCGACAACCAGTGATGCGAACCACTTGAAATCATCAGATTTGGTGGCAATACAATTTATACGGTCTTTAAGCCCTATAGGCAGTGAGGCAACTGTGGCCACATGGGCCACAGCAGTAATAGCCAGGAAGATTTTGGAAGAACAGGCCTTTTAAAAAAAATTGGGGTATAACAGTGATGCCATACTGCACTCCTTGCTAGCCACAGCCACTGCTAGCCACAAAGCAGCATGGCCAGGGCTCACATATTTCTAAAACCACCTACTCAGCTCTTGAGGGGGTGAGAAGTACTTCGCCCTCAGACAGAGCAAGGCAAAACTTCCAACCTTGCCCAATCACAGATATAACAGCCTCACAGGACTGGAAATGGATATCTAGCACAATAAATGGGGTAACCAACACCTAATGACAGGGTTCACCTGCCATGACAAGACCATTGATTAAACTAAGCTCCCTAGCCTTGGAAAAACGGGCACCTAGACGAAGCCCCACCTGCATCTCCTCCTGGAACATTTATTGTTCTAGGAAGCAAAACATCCGACAGACAAGTACTACTCTTTTTGCAAATGTTTGATATCATCCTCTTGCAGGAAACATGGCTGGAACAGCCATTTCACATGAAGGGCTTTGCAGATTATCACATCCTGGCCCATAAAGGAGCCAGATTCAGACATTTGAAGGGCGGCATGTCAGTTTACACCTCTGTAACAAGTATTAGCGAGGTTAAGGAACTGAAGGCGAAGTCAGAGGAAGAAATCAAGCTAAAAGCAATTAGAGCAACACTGCAATACGAAGGGAAGGATCTAAGATGTGATCTGCCCTAAGGTTGGGGTCCTGCTGCCAAGCAGGAGGAACGTACCAGAGTCTTCCGCCCTTATCAGTTCATGAATAGCGAGCACTCTTATCACCTCACAAATACTTCAGACCTCGCTAACCGAGACCAGAGGGACTAGATACCCTAGACGGCTTTGTGGCCCCGGGAGGCGGCCATTTTCTTCATCACCTGCTCCCACTTGCCATTTCCAGTGAGCGCTATAAAGCGCAAGGGGGCATACCTCAGTGCAGGCCGCGCCCAGGCAAAGCCTGGGCCAAGGGCCCCGTTCATGACCAACTGAGGCCAGGCTGGGCCACCCTCCTGAGTCTGGTTCTTTTCTAGCCACACCTGAATAGTTTCCTCTTCCTCTAGCTCCCCCTCAAAGTACCATCTCAGGCCCCTTGTTCCGTCCCAACACATTGCCACAGATATGGGTAAAAGAAAAGCGACTGAGGGTGGTACAGGGATGGGGGGGGGGGTGAAAGCACAAACAAATCTCTTAAAAGTCAGGCTGCAGTGACGTGCTTGATCGCATTGATGACCTCCTGGATGATTGCAGGGAAATACGAGCCCCACCATCTGGTGCAGACAAACCATTGAGTCCCAAACCGTGCCTAGCAATCCAAACGCTGACTAATAAGCAGGAAAGCTTATCCAATATGTTCAGTAAGGCTTGGGTATGGTTGAGGAACAAGACTAGTACAGTGCCCCAAAACCCAGCTGATCTAGTTCCTAGGTCTGGCCCCCTCATGACTCAGCAATAGTATCTCCACCCTCTCCCATCCCGTGTACCAATTGTTTTCTTCCACTATCAAGTCCCTCAGATCTACCTACAACTCAGGATCTCATAGCTTCTCCCATCCAGGCTAAGGCAGGTTGCTTCCCAAACAACCAGTCATGCGCTCTCTCCACAACCCCCTAAATGATGACCTGGTAGGTTGTATACAATCACTCAGGTCAGAAATAGCAGCCCTTAAGTGCACGATAGGCGAACTTGTGGTTACATTGGGGCATCTTATGGAAGAGAGGAGGAGAATAGCTAGAGAAAGAGCCGCCATCTCAGTTTTGACTAACACTGCCAGTCCGGCACCCTTTGTCTCCACTATGCCCCCTCATGCAAAACACCATGGAGGCCACTCAGATTTATCACATGAGGACACTATCTTTAGGCGGTTGGTCGGAGCCCACAAAACAGGTCCGCAAAAATATGTTCTCACCATCTTAATTTGGAGTCTAACTACACACCCATATTTGTATTTATTAACTATTTCTACTTTTTCACCTCCCTGGGTACCAGGAAAAATGCCCCCTTTCTTTTTCTCAACATCATTTTTTTCCTCTTATCCAGATTAACTCTAAGATTTTGACTTTGAAATTAGTTATAAGAAGACATCTAATTTTCTTTGCCATCACAACTCTGTCATGTCAACTATCACTAGCTCATCAGCCTATAATAAACAAGAGACGTGGGTCCCATCCATTTTTGGGCATAAACCCCCGGCCTCATTTAATATGTTTGGCAAATCAGACAGGTGTATGGCAAACAATAGAGGGGCCAAGACAGAACCTTATCACAGCCCATTCTTTAATAGGATGTTATTTGATAAAGTCCCACAAGTACCTAAAATCACATGGGCCCAATTTTGCGTACGTAATCCCTGGAGGAGGAAAAGAATGGCTCAGTCCAACCCAAGCTTCCTCAACATATCCCACAGCAGAGTCCGGCCCACCAGTTCAAAAGCAGCTAAAAAAACAGACAAAGAAACAAAATAGGCGACCTTTTACCTCTATTGACTTTTTTGCCAATGCCCGGGTACTAAAACAGTGGTCTATTGTCGAATTACTTCACTAGACCCAGCACTAATTTAGCAAATACTGTTTTCTTCCCACATCCAGCGGCTAATTAGACGATAATTCTTTGGTTGTGTTGCATCATCCTTCTTGTAAATTGGCCTAATTATTGCACCTTTCCAACTCTCAGGGACGCAACCAGAATCAAAGAGTTTCTGGAAGGTAACATAAGAGTCTTGCCCACCAATCCACATTGTTTTTTATTATAACTGCTGTTGGGCAGCTGCTTTAGTTACCTTAAGAGCCACAATTATTTCTTTCATCCTCTGAAGGGAGAAGTATGACCTTATTTCGCCACTTATCTCAACTTTATTTTCCAGGTCTAACCCTACATTCTTCCCTCCATATAGACTGCCTAAATGCATATTCCAGTCATCTTCCCCGACTAAACACTGCATATCCCAAGGGCCTTCCCCTCCCTTACCAACTGCCAGAACTTCCTAGTATTGTTAGTTCCTATCAGATCTAACATAATTTGCCAATTTGTATTTATGTGCTCCCTTTTTCTTTTACTCTCAATGTTTTTATAGTCTTATTTGGCTAAACAGAGCTTCTGTTCAGTTCCCTTACCAGGCCTTTTCCTAAATTCCCTTTCCAACTTCCACACCTTTAACTTCAGGGTCCTACTTTTGTGATTAAACCAGGTATTTTTATAATCCCCACTAACTTGTCCCTGTTCTTTATTCACGTGTATTATTTTCAGTTTTACTTTCAAACAACCAACCACTTGTTCAATTACTCTTTCATATCCCATAATCACATAAGTTGGATCTTCAGCCAAGCTGAGACCCTTATAATTTATCATCAGATCATTGAGCACTTTTAAACTGTTCTCTGTGATACGTGTGGTTATCCGACGTGGGAACTCTATCTGCGAAGCAGCTCCTCTTTCTGCATGGTAACGGGTGTACGTATCCACTTCGGGGGCATCCTTAACTTCCTCTGCCAGTCTCTCCTTCTCAATTGTAGCATAAGACAGGGATCTTTCACCCATCATGTAATTATTCACCACAAAGGGGGAAAGGCAGGGAGATGAAGATAACCTTGGCTCTGGTAAGAGTACCCCCCCATGTTCCTAACCATCCCTTCCACTGAAGATAAGTCCCCATCCTGTAAAGAATCCAAGACTGGTCACTTGCTACAACCCATTCTTCCTCCCTCTGACCAACATTTGGGGGCTTTTCCTTTGCAATATGCTGAGATACATCGGCATTCCTTTTAAAATACTTCCCCAGAAATTCTTTAATTGATTGGCCCAAATGCGTTACACCAGCTTCTTCCCCGGTGGGTGTCAGGACAGGACATCCTCGTGTTGCAAAATAGGGGCCATATTTCCTCCTTCAGAGCTAATAGCAATATCTCCTAAGGACTGGCACTCGTTAGGTTTACACTTTTCCCCCTGTGATGTATTTTAATCCCTTCTTTGGGCCACACACACCCCCATGTCCTTGTTTTACTTGTGGGCATTATATATTTATATTTTCCCAGGAGACGATAAGGCAGTATGAATGGGAAGGGCTTGCCTCCACCTCTAAATTGCCACTACCGTCGCCTCCACACACCACGTTACTTGTCCACATCACGTTCAAAGGCCAAATCTGCTTTTCCACTCCTTGTTTCCAACTATCCTGCTGGTCTTTTATCTCCTTGGTGCTTTTTCCTCTACTTATATAGTGTCTCTTAGCACCACTAAAAACTCCTTAGTGCTTCTTCTTTGCGCTTCTTCTAACCCCTTCCCCCTGTGACCGCTGCACACTCATGCTGCAGTATCACTCCACCATACGCTCTAACTCCCCCAGCTTTCTAGGGGGGCTGAGCACAGTAGCGCACTACAGCTAGGAGCTGGGAGCACACAGGGTTAGGTTTAATAGCAATGATACAGTTTACTCCAAAACCATGCGACTTGAGACTACACCTTGCTTAAACCACAAAACTGAGGATCCTCCAATCGTTAATGAAAAAGGCTAGATGCAAATATATACAATTCACCTATTTGCGAGGGGGCACCAGACCAAAAATATGCAATTCCGGTTCACAGGTGGTCACTCAGGCAAAGCAGTCCTGGGAGGTCCTATCCAGGAAACCACGGCTCCTTATGCCAGATACCACCTACCACCCTACTGCTCCCTATGACCGTGTGCACAGCACAACAAGCGCAAGAATAAAATTTGACCAAGTCCAGCCACATGACCCCCCGGCCGCCACCCGCTAACTCACCTGGTGAAAATGACCGACAGGCTCACTTTATGGCAGAAACTCTGTGGCGAGCACTAAAATGCTGCTCCAGCCTAATTCCAACTCTTGCTCCTATTCCAGTGACTTCTGTGGCCTCTGTGGCTCCCACTGGGACACAGAGCCTTAAAGCCCAGGAGGGCGATACAATGCAAGAGGACACAGACCTTCAAATTATTTTCTTCTCACCTGAGTCTTCAGTACCATCGCCGGTTAGTTGAAAGGTTAGGTTTAGAAACCAGACAGGACTCCCAAGGTTTCTAGCACAATACAGCAGCCTGAGCACAAGAGCACACAGAAGTGTGAGAGGCGCATGGACGCAGGCAGCGGGCACTCTTTCGTAGTTACAATTGGTAAAGCTACATAAGAGATTCATAAAACTTACCATCAGAAAACTTTTCTGGCACCCGTGTGACAATGATTTACAACAAAAATTGAGGTGGAACAAGGCAGCACTAAGAAAGCTAATGTATTCATGCAGAAGAAAACATGAAGAAATGCTCTGGGCACACCTACTCTGCGACATAAAAGGGAATGACCACACACAAGATTCTGGCAGGAGCTAAACTTCTTACAATGCCCTTCCCAACTAGGGGTCAGTTCTCATTTGACCGAAGCTGCCTGGGTAAAAATTCTGAAGGAGCACTTCAGTTGCCACGCGGAGGGGCAATAAGAGGGTATCACACCATGCTCCGCCATTAGCATATCAAAGCAGAAACAGGGAAGGCCAGTTGATGATCTGTTGACATCTCAGGTTGGGCCTATGGACACTGCATAGTAACAAGACAATTAATTGAGAAATCTGAGTCAAGTGGGGGCTCCGGGAAAGAATGGGATATTTCCAGCACTCTTCAAGCAGGATGTCAGATATTGGTCAGAGAAGCCGAAGTCGATTTCTGGCAGATTTTAGAGGATGCTCGAATTCCAGCTTCACGGAGAGGGTCCATCATCTCACCGATTCCCAAGCATGGGTGATAAGAATAGCTCCAACAATTTGCAGCTTGTGGCGCTTGTCGACAAAGAAGCTAAATATTTTGCTGTCATTATTCTGGGGGAGTAAACTGTCATGTCCTCGGCTATTCACATCATCCCAATAAATTAGTCTGGCTTCAGTAAGAATGTGGCAACCATAACCAACATAATAGCATTGCCCCTGCTGATAGATGGAGCCGTAGGACCCAAGTCTCCCCTCTACTTTGCTTCATTTATTTCCTGGCCGCCCTTGATTATATTGACTGCGGCTTGCTATGGTGGAAGCTGGCGGCATGGATTATTTCACCAACCCTTCTGAAGCTACTAATTACATTACATACAGATACTTGGGTGCAAGTTAAGCTGGGGTTGGGGACGCATCTCTCAAGATGCATACCAACCACCAAAGGCTTAATGCAGGGATGTGTTCTTGCCTCTTTTTTCTGCTGATTTAATTTGCTGTAATTCTCGTGCTCTGAAGCTGTCTGGCAGTCTAGCCCTTTCAAATCTCCTTTACGTAGACGACCCAGTGTTAAAAAGCCAGACCTCAGTTGAATTGCAGCGTCTTCTTAACATCACCCATACTTATTCAAAAGCAGATGGCCCAAAACTCAATTTTGATAAAGCGAAAATGATGTTTGTAAACAGCCGAAAAAGGAAAATACCAAGTTGGTGTATTGCTGCCCTACCTCTAAAGACTGTGGCCCTCATTACGAGGCTAGCGGTCAACAGACTGCCAGCCTTGCGGCAGCGGTTTTACCACCGCAGGGCCTGCAGTAAAGACCACCGCCTTTCAAGTTGTGATATCTGCCTCAAGCCAGACTGCCAAAATGCCACCTGGCCCGCCGGTGCGGTCGCACTGTCACCGCCGGCAGTGAGACCCTCCAGGCCGGCGGCAGCCTTTATGCCGATGGCCACATTACATTACAACGTGGCACACCTTCAATCTTGTTGTGGTAGTCGCACCGGCACAAAAAGCCTGGCGGTCACTCATGCAGTGACAGGTTTCTCCATTCCTGTTGCCGGCACACGCACCCCTCCACATCCACACACCTCATGCATCTCCCCAACCCCCTGCACACATGCACGCACCCCTCCACCCCCTTCATCCACACCCACGCACATCCATTCATAATCACACATCCACATACATACATACATACACGCATTCACTCCCCCCCACGCTTGCATACTTACCCCCAACACTGCATGCACACACTCACCCCCAACACCACATTCACTTACTCACCCCCCCAACACCGCAAACACGCACTCAACCACTCCCCCTAACACCACATTCACGCACTCACCTCCACCCCACGCAACACCCACACAGACACCCCCCTTCCCTCCACATTCACACTCACCCCGCCCGCATTCACAACAATCGCGCACTCACAAACCCACAGACACCTCCTCCATTCAGAACATGCGCTCACACACGCCCCACTGACCCTCCACTGCCACGATCCACTTACCTCGTCCGTTGACTGGGTCGCCAGAGAGGGAACGGGGTCCGGCCCTTTCACCACTGGCAGGGCCCCACCATCAGGACACCGCCAGAACGTGATACGGCAGGCGGAGTCCTGTTGACGTGACGGTGCCGGCGATAGAACCATCTCTGCGCCTCCGACCACCAGCACGACTGCTGGCGACTTTCTGCCTCAAGTATGGCGGACGGCTGCCAGCAGTTGTATTATGGCAGTCTGCAGACCGCCAGCACTGGTGGTCAAGTGGAAGGTTTGGCTTTGGCGGTCTGGCGAATAGACCGCCAAAGTCAAAATGATGACCTGTGTCATTCTACAAATATTTACATGTTATTTTTGATAAGAAAGGGTCATTCAAACCACAGAGTGATGTCCTGAAGAGAAATGGCATCGCTCTAGCTCTAAGAATCTAAAAAGGAAAGTGTCCGGCCCTAATTTAGCACCATTGCTTTGTATTTTTCAGGCAAAGTTTATTCCGACAATAACTTAAGGGGGTGAGGCACTACGAGGAAGGGGATGCACCAACACTTGAGGCGGTTGTCTCTAGGGCGTATAGAATGATTTTTTGCCTCTCGTATACCTCTTCTGCTCGGGTTAGGCTGGAGTTTGGCCTCCAAAGACAATCCCTTGCCAGAAGAGGCACTTGTATTAGTTGTTGGTTTAAAATAATGATTGCCGATTCTTATACATTAAATTTGTATTTATAGTCGGAACTGGCAACTAGAAGTGGCTCTCCCGCTTGAGCCTATCTTAATGACTCCCTATTGCAGCTCGGCTTACATGACCTTTGGGTGACATCAGCAACTCATTCTAGTTTAAAAAAAGCAGTAAATAAAAACATCAGATGTATTTCACTGTTGAGGGACAACACAACAGTGGCTAACAGAGCCCACTGCTTTGTCGTGCTGCACGGCTACGAAAAAGCTGAACCACAGCCCTATTTTTTCATAGGCTGTTTCAACTTAATAAAAGAAAATCTCTTTATGTATTGACTGTGCATTCTACCCTCACTTCTACACCTACGTTCGTAGGAAGGCACTTTGCTTGTAACAGACTGTCGGTTATGCGGAAAAGGCAAATAAGATTTATTGCACCAGAGATGTATTTGTAAGGAATTACTGGCAGACAGGAAAGTAAGGCTGCGACTCCTCTTTAATCAAAGAGGACTACAGGCAGGTGGTCATATAGGCAGGCAGTTCTGCCTTGTTTCTCACCTACAGGCATCCAACTGAACTGCTGCTTCTTGAAATACTTAAGGTCGAGAAGAAACTAATGGCACTGCAAAACTGCAATCGGTAAGGGCTCATTAGGAACAGGTGTATACATGGACACTGAAGTTTGAAACATGGAATATCATGAATAGTTGTCCCCGATCCAATAATTAAGTATATCTGTTTAAAAAGTATTTTAAGTTCTGTGCCCAATCGCTTTGTTTTTAAGCACCTCTGAACAGTTATTCTGTAAACTAATCTGTAATCCTACTGTTTTTACACGCTTGGTTGATTCCGCCACTCCAACATCTATAAGAATTCTCCTTTAATTATCTGCAGTGGCACTACCTAATACCATTTTAAGAATAATGCTCTATGGGTTCACTTCATATGCTGATGTGTGAGGATCAGTGTTCTCCATCTCGATCATCTGGGCCGTACAACCTTGGGAATTAGTGCTTGTTTTACGGCCTTAATAGTTTACGGAAGGCGCCCGCTTTGTTGTGCTTTGCACGTAATGCTTGCACACTGCACTTTCTGTTCTCGGTTGCGTGCCCGATAGGCTGTAAATGGTTGGAACCACCTATTTCTGTATTTTAAATAGCTCTGTTGCACTAGTGTTAGACTAATTGTCATTGCATTTTCTTTTCTTCTGTTTTTTTTAGCCGTTTGAATGCATGATTTTAAGATTTTTGATCTATGTCTGTTTATGGTTTTAATTAATTAATAAACTAAAATTAAACCTAACGGCGATATCCATTCTGCATCAAAGAATGTTTCAAGCATGTGACTCTATGAAAGATCTCTACAGTGAAGAACTGAAGGTACAGGTAACTAAATTCTCCAATGCAGGAGTGATTAGATCCTTCCTCACTTTGAATATCTTGTGGTTCTTCATGCAACTGTACTGTATGGAATATCTATTTTATGAGCACTGTTAATATTATAGGAATTCTCCATAATGATTAAATAAAGCCAGTGTTGATGTTTGTGTATTTAATCCATGACAAGGGCCAGTCTATCAGTGACAGCGTCCAAAATGTCAGTACCATAAACAATCTCAAAGCATGTCTCTTATAGTTAGATAACTTTGTGGCCTAAAAGAAGCTATAATGACACAACACAAATTTCGCAATTTCCCACTGGTATTCAGCAAAGCCTATAAATGGTGAGCAAATCACAGATCAAAATGTTTTTTTAATTTCACTATTCATTTATAGATCATGTACTGTAAAGACACTGCATTCTGCACCTCCATTTCTTCACCCCATTTAACTTTGCACCTGTCTGCCTAGCCACTATTAGCATAGTCATCTTCCAGAATTAATTTGCAGGCAGCAGCTGCTGACACAAAGCTATCAATACCTTCAGTTGACACTGAAACTGCAGATTTTTTATCTTGCAAATTTCCCCAGGCGCCAGACTGAAACTGTGAACTCTGCAATAGATCATGCATGCCAACAGGTTGCTCAGTCAGTCTCTGTACATGACATCTAATGATGTCAGCTCAGGAGTCGGGAAGGAGTACAAAACACACCTTCTTTTTGTGCAAGGGGTAGTACTGTTAGCACGCCTGGTCCTTAGTAAGTAAACTTACAAGGGGACGTGTATAGGTCGATTAACCTTTTGATTCGCATGGAGTATCCTAGCTAGGCTAATGGCAGTTACACTAATGATTAATACGTAATTCAATAAACATTAGTCCTCATCATCAATGAATCAGAAACATAACACCCCATGACCCTCCAGTCATGAATAACCACAACTCACTATACGTTTTAGTAGTTTGTATTCCCTATTAGTTACAATACTAATTCATGAAAATTAATTGAACTTTATTCAAGTTAACAAATCCGTATTAATTTATTAGAAAGCGCCAAAAACATAGCCTAATCAAAACTTGCATCAGAGTACATTCTAAAGCAGTAGCATAAGTCAATAATTGAATCAGGAATGAATACGTCAACATGAGTAGCAGAGTTCAGGAAATCAGTTTGTCAATCATTTGTCTCTGTGTTTGTCAATGTCATATGGTTGGAACCTCACCTAACCCAGATTAGCATCAGCATGTGGGACGTCATGCAAAAACAGTTTAGAACATGAATTTGGAAACATCTAGCTAAGAGAAAAACTATCTAAAACAGCGCAGTTGGTACCTAGAAAGAAAAGGCACAAAAGTTAATTCAGTCACATTGTCATATCTACCTATCCTCTGTATGGATCAGCAACAAGTCAGTCTTCTTCCTCATGTCATCAATCAATCAGCATCACATCAGACCCTCAAGAGCTTGAGCCCAATGACAGAATCTTGAATCGCCTTGACATCTCTCTCTATCCGTCTCATCTGAAGTTTGCCCACTTTGTCACAGCATTATATCAACTATCCCCCAATTCCTAATTGGTCAATTAATCACACAATTTTAACCTGTCCAATTATCTTTATAATTCAAATCTATGAATTCTATTATTACACAGTTGTCAGATTGTTGATTGGTTCACTTTTGATGTCCTCATCATCTGGCTCGTCAGGTATCGAAAATGTTGCATCTTCTTTTCCAGTCAGTGTCTCTATTGTTCGAGTCCTGGGAAAGTACTCTCTGAGCACTTTACACAGTAGTTGATACATTCTGGTTTCCATCGTCTCCTTTCTCTCGGTTCGTGCAAGGGTTTCAGCTAAACAATTTTATTAAACAATAAGCAGTTCACGGTTCGTCTGATTTGTCAGCATCTTTCATTGAACGTTAATATTCAGCTTCTGCACAAGGCCTGGCAATATTAGGCCACAACTTTGGCTAAGTTAAGCTCTACAATATAATGCAAAACATAAGGTTCGATGGCATCTGTTGCTGCAGATACACATGTTGTGCACAGTCCGCCATCTGGTGTTGGGTCGGAGTGTTACAAGTTGTTTTTCTTCGAAGAAGTCTTTCGAGTCACGAGACCGAGGGACTCCTCCTCGTTGCTTCCATTGCGCATGGGCGTCGGCTCCATCTTAGATTGTTTTTTTTCCGCCCTCGGGTTCGGACGTGTTCCTTTTCGCTCCGGGTTTCGGGACGGAAAGATAGTCAAAACTTCGCTCGGGATCGGGATAGTTAGAATCAACACCGAATCGTGAAGAGCTCCGGTAGCCCTTCGGGGTAATTTCGGTCGGCCCGACCGCGTGTAACATCGACACCGATGGAACGGACCCCGTTCCGATTCTGTCCTAAATGCCACAATAAATATCCATATACGGACCAACATTTGGTCTGTAACTTGTGCCTGTCACCCGAGCACAAAGAAGAAACTTGTGAGGCCTGTCGTGCGTTCCGGTCCCGAAAAACGCTCCGTGACCGTCGAGCCAGAAGATTACAGATGGCGTCCACGCCGACAGAACACCGAGAGTTCGAGGAACAAGGAGAAGAGGAGGAAGCCTTCTCCGTCCATGACTCGGACTCGGATGAATTCGACGTCGATGAAACTGTGAGTAAGACGTCGAAAAGCACACAGCACAAGAAAACAGACAAGGCCCATGGGACGCCACTGCCAACTGGCCATGGCTCAACCCATAAAGGTGACCGTCCATCGGCACCGAAAAAGGCCGAACTGGTGCCCAGATCGTCCGACTCGGGTCGAGACACAGGCACGCAACATTCTCGGGACCGAGAAAGTGTTGCCGAAAAAGATCGACGCCGAGAAAGCGGAGCCGACGCTGCTCGACGCAGAGACAGCGGCACCGAGGATGATCGACGCCGAGAAGGCTCGACTCCGAAAAAGAAGAGATTCGCCTCTGAGCCGAAAACAAAAAAAGACACAGTTTCGGTGCCAAAACAACCAGCAACCGAACCCACTACCGGCTCATCTTCAGAGGAACAATCATTGTCCTCTCAAATGCGTAAACACAGGTTTGAAGAGGAGTTACAGACTACTGATGTAGACCATACACAAAAGAGGATCTTCATCCAGAGTGGAACAGGGAAGATTAGCACTCTTCCACCAATCAGGAGAAAAAGGAGACTAGAGTTCCAAACTGAACAACTAACACCACAAACAAAGGTGGCAAAGAAAGCAACTCCGCCACCCTCTCCTCCACCTGTAACTCAGATATCACCGGCACAAACTCCGTCACATTCACCGGCTCACACCACCATGAGCCAAGATGACCAAGATGCTTGGGACCTATACGACGCCCCAGTGTCAGACAATAGTCCAGAGTCATACCCTACCAAGCCCTCACCACCTGAGGACAGCACAGCGTATGCGCAGGTCGTAGCTAGGGCAGCAGAATTCCACACCGTGTCGTTACACACAGAACCTGTCGAGGATGACTTCCTTTTTAACACCCTCTCCTCCACCCATAGCAACTACCAAAGCCTGCATATGCTTCCAGGAATGCTAAGGCACGCGAAGCAAATCTTCAAAGACCCTGTCAAGAGTAGAGCGATCACTCCGAGGGTAGAGAAAAAATATAAAGCACCTCCCACAGACCCTGCTTTTATCACCTCTCAACTGCCACCAGACTCAGTCGTGGTAGGAGCAGCTCGCAAAAGAGCCAATTCACACACATCGGGCGATGCACCACCCCCGGATAAGGAAAGCCGAAAATTCGACGCAGCTGGGAAAAGAGTCGCTGTACAAGCTGCAAGCCAGTGGCGCATCGCAAACTCTCAGGCGCTCCTAGCGCGTTATGACAGAGCCCATTGGGACGAGATGCAGCATCTCATCGAGCATATACCCAAAGAATTTCAAAAGCGGGCAAAACAGGTGGTTGAGGAGGGACAAAACATCTCCAATAACCAAATACGCTCCTCTATGGATGCAGCGGACACAGCTGCAAGAACAGTAAACACTGCAGTAACCATCAGAAGGCACGCATGGTTACGCACGTCTGGCTTTAAACCAGAAATACAGCAAGCAGTACTCAATATGCCGTTCAACGAACAACAATTGTTCGGACCAGAGGTTGACACGGCGATTGAGAAGCTGAAAAAGGACACTGACACAGCCAAGGCCATGGGCGCGCTCTACTACCCGCAGGGCAGAGGCACTTTCGGCACCTTCCATAAAACAACCTTCAGAGGGGGGTTTCGGGGTCAGGCCACACAAGCCAGCACCTCACAATCAACACCGTCTACCTAACAGGGACAGTACCAAAGGGGAGGTTTTCGGGGCCAGTACAGAGTGGGACAATTCCAGAGAAACCGGGGAAAATTTCAAAGCCCCAAAACCCCAACAACCAAACAGTGACTTACAAGTCACTCAACCCCTCCACATAACACCAGTGGGGGGAAGACTAAGTCAGTTTTATCAATCGTGGGTGGATATAACAACAGACACTTGGGTCTTAGCAATTATCCAACATGGTTATTGCATAGAATTTCTACAGATCCCTCCAAATATCCCACCAAAAACACAAAAAATGTCAAAACAGCATTTAGACCTCCTAGAAATAGAAGTTCAAGCACTACTGCAAAAAGAAGCATTAGAACTGGTACCATGTAGAGAAATAAACACAGGAGTCTATTCACTGTACTTTCTAATACCCAAAAAGGACAAAACACTGAGGCCAATCTTAGATCTCAGAATACTAAACACCTACATCAAATCAGACCACTTTCACATGGTCACGCTACAGGAGGTGTTACCACTGCTAAAGCAACAAGATTACATGACAACCTTAGATCTCAAAGACGCGTATTTCCACATACCGATACACCCTTCGCACAGCAAATACCTAAGGTTTGTATTCAAGGGAATACACTATCAATTCAAAGTCTTACCGTTCGGTATAACGACCGCACCAAGAGTATTTACCAAATGCCTAGCAGTAGTAGCCGCACACATCAGAAGGTAGCAAATACACGTATTCCCGTATCTAGACGATTGGCTAATCAAGACCAATTCGCTAACAAAGTGTTCACAACACACAGAGTATGTCATACAAACCCTCTACAAACTCGGGTTCTCCCTCAACTACAAAAAATCACACATTGTGCCGTGCAAAATACAGCACTACTTAGGAGCGGTAATGAACACACCAAAAGTATTAGCCACTCCGACTACACAAAGGGTTCAAAATTTTCACAAGGTCATACAGGCCATGTATCCAACACTAAAAATACAGGCAAAAGTGGTTTTAAAACTCCTAGGCATGATGTCCTCATGCATAGCCATTGTCCCAAACGCGAGACTGCACATGAGGCCCTTACAACAGTGCCTAGCATCACAATGGTCACATGCACAGGGTCACCTTCTAGATCTGGTGTTGATAGACCGCCAAACATACATCTCGCTTCTATGGTGGAACAGTACAAATTTAAACAAAGGGCGGCCGTTCCAAGACCCAGTGCCACAATACGTAATAACAACAGATGCTTCCATGACAGGGTGGGGAGCACACCTCGATCACCACAGCATCCAAGGACAATGGGACCTACATCAAACAAAACTGCATATAAATCACCTCGAATTACTAGCAGTATTCCTGGCGTTAAAAGCATTTCAACCCATCATAACCCACAAATACGTTCTTGTCAAAACAGACAACATGACAACAATGTATTACCTAAACAAGCAAGGGGGAACACACTCGACACAGCTATGTCTCCTAGCACAAAAGATATGGCAATGGGCAATTCACAACCACATTCGCCTAATAGCACAGTTTATTCCAGGGATCCAAAATCAACTAGCAGACAATCTCTCTCGAGATCACCAACAGGTCCACAAATGGGAGATTCACCCCCAAATCCTAAACACTTACTTCAAAATTTGGGGTACACCGCAAATAGACCTATTTGCAACAAAAGAGAACGCAAAATGCCAAAACTTCGCATCCAGGTACCCACACAGACAGTCTCAAGGCAATGCCCTATGGATGAACTGGTCAGGGACATTTGCATACGCTTTTCCCCCTCTCCCTCTCCTTCCATATCTAGTAAACAAATTGAGTCAAAACAAACTCAAACTCATATTAATAGCACCAACATGGGCAAGACAACCTTGGTACACAACACTACTAGACCTGTCAGTAGTACCACACGTCAAGTTACCCAACAGGCCAGATCTGTTAACACAACACAAACAGCAGATCAGGCATCCAAACCCAGCATCGCTCAATCTAGCAATCTGGCTGCTGAAATCCTAGAATTCGGACATTTAAACCTCACTGAAGAATGTATGGAAGTCATAAAACAAGCTAGAAGACCATCCACTAGACACTGCTATGCAAGCAAATGGAAAAGGTTTGTTTGCTACTGCCATAATAATCAAGTTCATCCATTACACGCATCCCCAAAAGATGTAGTGGGATACTTACTACACTTACAAAAGTCAAATCTAGCCTTCTCTTCCATTAAAATACACCTTGCAGCAATATCTGCATACCTGCAGATTACCCATTCAACTTCACTGTTTAGGATACCCGTCATTAAAGCATTTATGGAGGGCCTAAGAAGAATAATACCACCAAGAACACCACCTGTTCCTTCATGGAACCTTAACATCGTCTTGACAAGACTCATGGGACCACCTTTTGAACCCATGCATTCTTGCGAAATACAATTCTTAACCTGGAAAGTTGCATTTCTCATTGCCATCACATCTCTAAGAAGAGTAAGTGAAATTCAGGCGTTTACAATACAAGAACCTTTTATCCAAATACACAAAAATAAGGTTGTACTAAGAACCAATCCTAAATTCCTACCAAAGGTTATTTCACCGTTCCACTTAAATCAAACGGTAGAGTTACCAGTGTACTTCCCACAGCCAGACTCAGTAGCTGAAAGGGCACTACATACATTAGATGTCAAAAGAGCACTAATGTACTACATCGACAGAACAAAGGAGGTTAGGAAAACAAAACAACTGTTTATTGCATTTCAAAAACCTCATACAGGAAACCCAATATCAAAACAAGGTATAGCCAGATGGATAGTTAAGTGCATCCAAACCTGCTATCTTAAAGCAAAGAGACAACTGCCCATTACACCAAGGGCACACTCAACCAGAAAAAAAGGCGCTACCATGGCATTCCTAGGAAATATTCCAATGCACGAAATATGTAAGGCAGCCACATGGTCCACGCCTCACACATTTACTAAACACTACTGTGTAGACGTGCTATCCGCACAACAAGCCACAGTAGGTCAAGCCGTACTGAGAACTTTGTTTCAGACTACTTCCACTCCTACAGGCTGAGCCACCGCTTTTGGGGAGATAACTGCTTACTAGTCTATGCACAACATGTGTATCTGCAGCAACAGATGCCATCGAACTGAAAATGCCACTTACCCAGTGTACATCTGTTCGTGGCATTGGTCGCTGCAGATTCACATGTGCCCACCCGCCTCCCCGGGAGCCTGTAGCCGTTGGAAGTTATCTTCAACATTTGTACATTTGTATATATATATATATTACTTAACCTTAATTTGTACATACTTATTCATTCCATTGCATGGGCACTATTACTAACACACACAACTCCTACCTCACCCTCTGCGGGGAAAACAATCTAAGATGGAGCCGACGCCCATGCGCAATGGAAGCAAAGAGGAGGAGTCCCTCGGTCTTGTGACTCGAAAGACTTCTTCGAAGAAAAACAACTTGTAACACTCCGACCCAACACCAGATGGCGGACTGTGCACAACATGTGAATCTGCAGCGACCAATGCCACGAACAGATGTACACTGGGTAAGTGACATTTTCATTATTTCTCTCAGTATGACATACTACTATGTTATTCTAATACATTTTCAGTATTTCACATATGCTAGTTCTTTTAATACAATTTGTGAATCTTGGTAGTCGCTCTCCAAGGTCACAATTTCAAACGTGCAGATTATTTTTCTACATTAGCCATTTTCTACATTTTTAATTATTCAAAATGCATAAACATTCATTAATAAATTCTAATTAATATATTTGTGTTAATAGTACCATCTCTGCCTAGAATGTGTTTACTCAGTGTAGACAGTCTATCTTTTAGTTAGGGGCACAGGCCTTTTTATCTGATACCTCAGGTTAGTACTGCCATGGTTTCTCCTCGTACTATTGGTTTAATATGCTAGTGCAGGGGTCTCCAACCTTTTCTGTAGTAATAACTACTTATGTTCAATGCAAATCCTCCAGAGCTACGAATGTTAGAATTTTAATAATGGGCACATCAGACAAGTTTACATATTTGTTTTGAATGTGCATTTTCAGTTTTTTGTAGTCTGGGCTGCATATGGTAGAGCTATTTATGTGTAACTCGAGAGCTACTAGTAGCTCATGAGATATTTGTTGGTGTCACCTTAACTAGTGGATGCTGGAGTCCATCCATTGTGAAACACGTAAATGTGCTCCACAAGATGATAGTCTCCATTGTGGAGGGCTCATATTCCGTTTTGACATGCCAGCCTCCACATACTCCTCTCCTGTGTCCCGCTCTGATACCAGGTACACTTGTTGGCTGAAAGGGCGGTTGTCAGCCCTTACCCCTTGGTGTAGCAGAAATTCCATTGCCAGGGAAAACCCACCTTTCCCTCATTCCTGTCTGTGACTATCATCCCTTGTGAAATAACTGTTCAGATTGGTGTTTCTGCATTCACCTGAGAACACTTACTTTGGTCTCAGTAAGGATAGCAGAGTAGGGAACCATGATTGCCATTGATATTTCTAAGATTTCCTATCTTAAGACTACTCCACAGCATTTCTCCCACACACCCCATGGTGGTGCCGTGCAGGTCCACTTTGGCTCCACACTGCCCAAAAATGGAGTGGAGCTGCACATAAGTAGCACAGCTACATGCTGATGTCATTTCCTTCTTTTCCTTGCCTTCAGATGCAGATCTGGAGCTCAGTTTCCAAATTTATCAGGTTTTCAAACGACTTCCAACTAAACTTTTGACAGTGTGCTAGGAAACAATATTGGTATTAAAAACACGATTCAAGCTGTACCACAAGTGCATAGGCAGATGTTGGATTCCCACAGGGTGTGTCTTTTGGTGCCTGGATTCGGAGCACAACTAAATCATGTGATAAGTGTGCGCTCAAGCACCAAAAGATGAAACTGTATGTCGCCAGCACAAGAAGTAGTCAAGGACTTTGCTTAAGTCCCTCTCCAAGTCACAGACCCACATTTGTTCCTGGTCAAAGGACCATTCCAGCAAACTTTTCACTTTACACTTAGTGTATTGGTTAGTCCAAGTCCAAATGCAAGTATAAAAAAGTAAAGTGGGACTCAAACCCTTTCCTGTACTCTAAGTCCATGGAGACGGTGCATCAAGATATAAGTCCCTCTCCATTGAAGTCACTGATCAATTCCTATGATGGTCCCGACTTGTCCTGAGCTCCCTATAGCAGATTGAGGCCTTGAAAGAGCCCATGCTGCAGATATTCAATGTGTTTGCGGTTCCATTTGGCGTACTTTAAGGTCCCACGAAAGTGCGTGGCCTCCAGTAGGTTTACTTTTGTCAGATCCTTCCAAGAAACATCTGTTCCCTTGGGACCCATTACAGGGCACGTACTGACTCTGTTAAAGACTTCTGATCTGGCCCCCGCGATCCACGCCGCTCCCTGCCACTCAGAGGATGATCTGTTGCTGATGCCCAGGTCAGAACTCAAGCTGACCTTGGCTGGAGTTTGAGCAGTGAACCATTGTAACATTACAAAAGCACAACCGGACATAATGCAGCCTGACTCTCTAACCCTGTGCCTCTAGTGAGTCCCATTTACCGACATAGACTATAGACTAACCTTTTTTGTTCTGACTTATTGCCAGAGAAGGGTACACCTCAGAATGTGGATGGTAATTGTGTTGGGGGGGGAAGACTTGCTCCTCAGTCGTTACTCTGATGATGCTTTATACCTTGATTTACACAACACTGCTGGGTTTGCCATCTCTCCTGAATCAAAGCTTCACTCGCAACATAGACCACTAATGGAAGAGAGTGCCTCATTCCCATTGGTGGTTTTGGGGGTCAGCTGAGGTACCAGAGTTACATCTGCCCTCCATTGAGACTAAGACACTTGTTTTGACAGACATTTTGCAGCCTGGGGCTAGCAACATCTAATCCCTTTCTTCTGTTTAATGATTCCCTCCCAGGTTCTTTGATGGCTACCAGGTCAAAATCATATTCAGCCAGCCTGGGCAGAGGCAGATAGCTGGATGTGATAGACCAGCACCCAGGGACCTAGATTTTCACCAAGCATACGATTCCTGAGAAGCTTATTGTGCAGGTCTTGACCAGTACAGTGAATACTAATTAATTCCTCATCACTATTGCAGAAATGGATTGATGGCTTTGGCAACAGTATGTTTTGTTTAGCTAGTTCGGCTTTGTGGCCTGTCATCAAAATCTGTCTGTTGGGCTCATAAACCCATGTCCTTTGTGTCATGGCCAGCCAGATCTTTGCTGAAGTGTCAGAAGACTTTAGGGCCTCTGTAACCGGGTTGTCACATCTCCGGCTACACCACAAGCCCCTGGAACGCCTTGGCAGTGCCCCTGGGGAACATATCAAAGCGACAACCACCCGGAAGAGAATCCGAACCCGGATATCTGGGTTGGATCGGCGTCGGCGAGAGAAGAAAAAGAGTAGACGGAGGCAGAAGTGGCGCACGATTCGAGGGAGCAGGAGGAAGAGAGGAGCGCGAACCGGGAAGAGCAGAACGAAAACGAAGACGATCGAGGCGAGGAGCAGGGAAAAGGCTATAGAGGAGGAATGCCGATCCAACCGAGACCGCTGGACGAACGGACCCGCCACGTCCCTGGAAAGAAGAAAAGAAGAAGAACCAGTTACACCACGGAAATCCACCAAGGAAAGGCCCTGGGGACTAAAACAGAGGAACTGGAGGGAAAGAAAGAGTGTTTAAAAACACATCCTGAAGGATAAATAAAGAGCACTTGAGCAAAATACCGTGTCTAGTGGATCCTTAACTTACCGACTCTATCAGGGCCCTAAGCCGAACCCACCACAGCCTCTTTGAGCCAGACAATGCATAATGGGCAAGAAACTGCCAAATGTTTTAACATTGCAGGTTTAAATACCAAAGATTGCTTTGAAAGGCTACTCAGCACCATGTGGTCATTCGTCGTCATGTCTTAACATAGTCCTCTTGGTACTTCAGCGATTTGCAGCCTTCGCAGATAAACATTCTCTTTGATGGATCCTGCCTCTTAGTTGGGAAGGTGGACTCCGCTTTGAAACACGTTAAAGATAAGAGATCTACAACATTTTCCATGGGGCTGTTGACCCCTTGCAAAACAATTTCTGCACCAGTTTTGGAAATTTAGCAGCTGGTGCATAGTCTGAGTCTTCCACTCAGTGATGCACCACACAGCCCAGTCCTTTTGGGAAAACGGGCACAGATCTGGCTCGCAAGGTGCAGGCCAGCAAGGGCACCTGTTTTCAGCCTCCTTTTCCCTTGGGACACCAGCCAACAAACCACTTTAGTTTGCCCTTAGTGGCTAATGGCCACCCAGTGAGATATAGGATCCAGCACTTCCTCTCAGATCGGGGAAACATCACATCTAGCAGATTAGTCTTCCAAATTATTCAAAATAGTTATGCCTTACGCTTTCTCTCCCCCACGCCTAATATCCCTCCATACCATAACGGATTACATCTTGCTACAGCGCAGGAGGGGTGTGGCCTGTGACTCCTTCAAAGGTGAGATAGAGACAAAAAAGACTTTGAGAAAGGCAGGGGTTGTTACTCTCGCTTTTTCCATGTTCTAAAAAAGGATAAGGGCCTAAGGTCTATCTTGGCCATCTACCCCCTCAATGCCTTTTTCCAAAAGGACAAATTAAAAATGCTCTTGTTGGCCGAGATCCTATCTGCTCTGACTGGATGGTGTCAATGGATTTGCAGGATGTGCTTTTTCATATAATCGTTGTCGCCCGACAAGCGGTACCTGCAGTGCAAGTTCAGCAAGGTGCATTTTCAGTTTACAGTGCTCCATTTCAGGCTTACCAACGCCCCTTGAGTGTTCCTGAAAGTGATGATAGCTATCGCTGCCCAACTTTGGAGGTCAGGTTTACCTGTATTCTCGTAACCTGGTGACTGGCTGCTGTAGACAAGCTCTCCGCAGTCAGTCGTGAGCAACTTTTTAATGATGGCTGATTTTTAAGATTTAGTTTCACCTAAGGGAACCGAAGTGCAACCTGATTCCCTCTCAGAGGCTTTCATTCACTGGTACTATCCTGGATGCGGTGAAGTTCAGGGCTTTCCCTCTGCAGCAATAAATTTGGAATATTCAGGCTATGATCCAGATGTTTCAGGCTCGTTCTTGGATCCAGGTGAGATTGGCTTGGGGGTTTCTTAGTTTCAAGCCATCGTCCTTGTCAACTACACCAGGTAGCACCTGTAAGCCCTGTGTTGGAACTTACTCTGCACTACACTATCCCTGTGGGCCCAACATCGTGGCTGCCTTTTTGATACTTTCCCGGTCTCAGAGGAGATAGCTCGAGATCCACAGTGGTGGCTGATCAACTGCAGTTTGTCCAACAGCAGGCCATTCTCCCTTTCCCACTCAGAGCGGATGGTGGAGACAGACCCATTGCTGCTGGGGTGGTTAGCTCAGGGAGGTGGGGATCAGGGGATGAATTTCTCTGGTGGCAGGGATGACTCTACAACAGTCTGCTTGAGATGCAGGCCCTTTGTCTGGCTTTCAAGGCTGTTCATTTGTCCGTCAAAGGGAGGCTGGTGCAAATTCTCACAGGCAACACTGCTACTGTGCGGTACTGCAACGAGTAGACAAGGATGGAGTCTTGGGTCCTTTGCTAAGAGGCTTTGAGTCTCTGGGGATGGTTGGAGGGCCAGGGCATAATAATGATCACTAGTCAGAGATTGGGATCTCTCTATGCCAGAACGCATGAGCTGAGCACCTTCCTGATCACTAGTGGCATCTGAACCCTGAGTTGGTGTGTTATGTGTTCAGCCAGTTGAGAATACTCTGGCTAGATCTTATCGCCACAGTCAGGAACACGCAGTGTCAACAGTTTGGCTAGTTGGAGATCTCACAAGATAACTTGTTACAAGACAAATTCTAGTTGTAATGGAACAAGGGACTCCTGCATGCCTTTTGCCTTTTACTCTTCTGCCCGAGTTCTGAAGAAAATAAGAAGGACGTGGAACCAAGTTGTCCCAATGGCTTGGATTGGTCCAGGAGAATGTGCTACCCAGGGTGTCTTAGAATGAGCATCTGTTCACTGACCAGGCTATTACTTCAGGAGTACCTACTGTCTCAGCTATACGGTAGGGTCCTCTATCCAAACACACCAAAACTACAACGTCATGCATGGAGATTGTTGGTGCCAATTGACTCCACCCCAAGATGTTGGTGAAGCCACAGTATAGGACCTTATCTTGGTCTTGGCTTTCCTCATATGTACGCCCTTTGAAGTGATGCATAGCTGCTCGCTGACCTTGAAAGTTGTCTTCCTGATTTTGATTGTCAGCTTGTTGCATGAGTGAATTTTTAGTGCAATCGTATTCTAAGGTTTGCCCAAACAGCTTGGTGCTGAAGACTCGGGCGGTTTTGTTACCTAAAGTCATGACTTTCCTTCCATGTTGGGCAATCTATCACTCTATTGGGGTTCTTTGCCCCCTCCCCCATTGCTCAAAAGAGGAATAGAGTCTCCATCAGATGAACCCCAAAAAGGCTTTAGGTTTTACATAGATCATGGGTGGACAATTAGCTTTTTGAAGGGATTCTTTGGATCAAAGAAAGGGAAAGCTGAACAGAAGAGGAGCTTGTTGAGGTCCATAGTGCTCTGTATTAACAATTTACATGTTTTTGGGATGTACTACTTTAGATGTCTATTGGGATACGATTTTCAAATTCCCTGAATGCGACCACTGGGTGGTCCCTTACAAGGCATGTAGGGCAGTGTCTGTTGGGACAGATCCCAGTTAAAAAGAACAGAAGAAACTGAGTAGGGAATTCTCTTTCTGGACTTAGTGCTTGCCAAGTGATGAATAGCCATTACATGGATGTCCCCAGTTGCACTGAGGATAGTGGATTGGCTGAGAGACGTGACTGAATGGGCAAATGCTGAGGAGAGCCACAGGCGTAAAACATGTAGCGACAATTAACTTGCTGACAACTTACAGGCCTGTGTGGCAATGCTTATCGAGCTATCAGATCCTCTGGATGTCGTGCCCCCTGAGCACAGATGTTGATTAAGAGGGGACAGATTGAGATGTTTGACTGAGGAATGGACATTGTCCTACTATGTAGTACTGTGTAAGTATGCTTCCAGAAAGCCTCTTACATTGTACCCGTGTAGTTACACAATGTTTATTAAGGAAATGTGAATTTGCCTAAGGCAGGAGGGAGAATATTGTTGGAACCCTTTGCTGATTTCAGTATGCTATCAGCATTGTAGGAAACTGGGCTGTTTGCAGCTGGTCACATACACACACTTTTCCTCCCTATTTAGACTACTGATCTGGTGTTTTTTATTTGAAAGTGCAGTGTCTGTGCTCTTTCCCTTAAATTGTACTGTGATTTTGTAAACCCGGTTGGGAAGGACTTTTCCACCCTTGTAAGGCCCTAGTAAATGGTACCCGTGGTACCTAAGGCAAGGATGGTAAAGGGATCACCAGGGCTGCGGCTCTGATTCTGCCACCCTGCTTGATCCCAGTAAAAGCAAAGACTGCAGAGCTGCCTTGTCAACCTGCACGAGGAGCTTGTCTGCTCGAGTTCAACTCTGCCCACACCAAGTGCTGGGAGAGTGCCAACATTGCCCCTAGCACAGGTCAGGCACCCCTAAGGCAGGCCTCCTATAGTCCAGGAGGCAGGGTCACTGTGTTATGAGTGAGGACATATATGCACAAGCTCATATAACCCTGTGATAGCATTTTGAACTTAATACTACCGCAAGTGACTGGTGGTCCATAGGATAACATTGGCTGGCATGCGGGCAAACCCCAGATGTCCAGTCCATGATGGTCCGACTGAATTCCACCGCATTTTGGTGTAAAACTCTGTGCTTTTTAACCCAGAGCATGATTCTCATGCCCAGGGTTACCCAGCATGTACCCCAGTAGCGTCCTTAGAGGATGCCCGCCAAATTGCTAGCTTTCTGTTACCTTGGCAGGCTACCCTAAGCCATTTGCCGCCAAGACAAGAGTCTGTCCTTCTGTTGGTTGTGCCAACACTTCCCCCGCGATGGAGACGAAGGTGCTGGGCAGGTAGGAGGTCACACCTCTGCCCTCCCAGGATGGCTAGTGCTTACAGTAATCAAGGGAGTGAGCCTCAAAGGCTTTCACCTCCCTTGATATGTAATCTCTTGTCCCTTACTCGAGGACGAAGCCCTTCCTGCTCTGTCCAGGTTGACCGGCATAAAAATTAGCTATGCAGAATATGTGCTTCTCCGAGAGGCTATCCACACCTTTAGGGTGGGCTAGGAGGTCTGTACAGCCAAGAAAAGGTTCTGCCATCTTGGCAAACATGGAATTAGAGAATTCTAGGTAGATAGGAAGGGTACTCCCAAAAGAAATTCATCACTTCAGGGGTGGACTAGCCGCAGGGACAAGTAGCCCATTGGCCTCTGACCCTCACACCCTTTACTCCCCCTAAACTAAGATTTAAGGGGCTTCCTGGCACCAGAACCTCACTTCTGATTTGAATCCGACGAGAGGCACAAAAAAGACACTATTACCAACCACAGGTCTTTGGACTCCAGCACTTAAGTACCGTGAGGAGACCATATACTGGAACTGTGTATTTGATCTGTGCCTGTGGCAAAAGCTTGTTGACCTCAGCAAGAGGGACTCCAGTGGATGCCAGAAACTGAAACAGGCTCCCCTGATTGGTGGAACAAGTCACCTGCAGCTTGCAGAAGAATCATTGTGCTGAGTCACAAGAGGCTCAACCAGTCGGGCCCCTCTTGAGTTAGTGCAAAGAAAATCTGTGACCTGCACCCCTGGAGTTGTAGTGAGGCTCACCACATGTTTAGAGCCGCTACATCACTCCTGTTGACCTCCAGCCAACGAAGTATGAGTGGATTACTTTTGCCGCTGCCAAAGCTTGTTGGTCACCAGCCCAGTAACCGACTTATCCCTGGGTATCACCAACTCCAAAGCAACTCCCAGCAGTAGTGACCGATGTCAGCAACAACCCCACTGCTGAGATCCTGAATCCTGAAGAAGACAACTTTGACTAAGTAGCAAAGCATCTTTGGCGTGACCCTCCCATAATTGACAGCTGCATGGCCACCTCTGCACCTGGAGCTACATGACCTGGTGGCGATGTGCCAGTTGTGTAATTCATATCCTGGGACCCCCAAAGGACTCTACTGTCCGAGGGTAGAGTGTAACTCCATCTCCAAGTGTGGTTTTGCAGAGTGCTGCATCTTTTATTAACAGCACTTGCGGTTCCCGTTTTTATCTAAGGACAGCAAGGCTACCTCTGCACCTGGACTTCCTGAGCAAGGTAAAAAGGTAATGTCTATAGAAATGTGGTTTAGGAAGCCCTCAGACCTTAACTCCGGGTGGGTTTCACTGAGCTCACCCCACAAGTGAACGAATGCATACTGTGCTTTCCCCATTGACTTCAGTGGTATTTGTTTAGCACCTAAAAGTGCATCTGTTGTGAAACTTTTTTTAAATACACAACAAAGGCCCTCATTACAACCCTGGGGGTCGGTGATAAAGCGGCGGTAATACCACCAACAGGCCGGCGATAACCAAAATGGAATTATGACCACGGCAGAAACCACTCAGACAAAGCCACTTTAACACACCGACCGCCACAGCGGAATCAACAAGCACCACGCCAGTAACAGCCAGGCAGAAGACAATGTACTTCCCGCACTATTACGACCAGCCTATCCACCACCTTTTCATGGGCGGTACCAGCGACATCAAAAGCCTAGCAGAAACAGATCTCAGAAGTCAAAGGACTCACCTTTGGAGACTCAGGGAACAACCACAAGACCATGGAGCCCGAGTTGCACATATTCCACATGCTCGTCTACCTTCTGCTACATTATGAACATCAACGATGGCGAAGACGACCACTGTGAGTACTGCCGCATAGCACACAAGGGAGAGGGTAGGAAAAAGAGAGTGACACACTCACACAACAAACATCCCCCAACACCATACACACAACCAGAAGCCCAAACATTACATATTCACCCAGTACCCCTCAGGAATAATGCAAGGACAAAATGATTTGAAGAAAGTGAGTGTAATACGATAAAATAACATGAATAAGTTCATCAAAATACAAATGCATATAAATATTTACAAATGTAGGGACAATGCCCAGTCCTCCATGTCCGTGAGCCACAGGGCCACAACAAATAGGCCAAGGCTCCACCTCACTCCTGCAACAACACGGAGAGAACACTGCAGGGGCATCAGGTCGAAAATACACAGGCACCTCAGGGGGACGGGGAATGGGGGGGTACCTCAGCCGGACGATGGTACAACACCACTGGTCCTGGAGAGGGCTACATGCCCTGTGTGCCGTCCCGGGGAGTGCAAGGTCACAATCTCTCTAGTGGGTGATTTGCCCACTTGCTCTGGAGGGGGCAACATGCCCTGTGTGCTGTCTTGTGGAGTGCAAGGCTAAAGTCTCTCTAGTGGGTGGTTTGCCCACTGCTTGGTCCTGGGGAGAGCAAGGCCACAGTTTCTCAAGTGGGTGGTTTGTCCACTGCTTGGTCCTGGGGAGTGCAAGGCCACAGTCTCTCTAGTGGATGGCTTCTCCACTGGTTCTGGAGGGGGCATTGTGCCCAGTGTGCTTCATCCTGGGAAGGATGGGGTGAGTGGATGGCTTCTTCCACTGGTTCTGGAGGGGGCATTGTGCCCAGTGTGCTTCATCCTGGGAAAGATGGGGTGAGTGGATGGCTTCTCCACTGGTTCTGGAGGGGGCATTGTGCCCAGTTGTAGGAGGCTGGCCTGGCTTGTAGTGGGTACCAAGGGGTACTTACACTCTGTACCAGGTCCAGTTATCCCTTATTAGTGTAGAAGAGGTGTTTCTAGCAGCTTAGGCTGATAGAAGGTAGCTATAGCAGAGCAACTTAGGCTGAACTAGGAGACATGCAAAGCTCCTACTATACCACTGGTGTCATATGCATAATATCATAAGAAAACACAGTACACAGATATACTAAAAATAAAGGTACTTTATTTTTATGACAATATGCCAAAAGTATCTCAGTGAGTACCCTCAGTATGAGGATGCCAAATATACACAAGATATATGTACACAATACCAAAAATAAGCAGTAATAGCAAAAGGAAGTAATGCAAGCAGTGTAAAGTTACAATAGATTGCAATAGGAGCACATAGGTATAGGGGCAACACAAACCATATACTCCAAAAGTGGAATGCGAACCACGAATGGACCCCAAACCTATGTGATCTTGTAGAGGGTCGCTGGGACTGTAAGGAAACAGTGAGGGTTAGAAAAATAGCCCACCCCAAGACCCTGTAAGGTAGGTGTAAAGTGCACCTACAACCCCCAGAGAGAACAGAAGTGGTGATAGGGGGATTCTGCAAGGAAAACCAACACCAGCAATGCAACAACAGTGGATTTCCGGACCTGAGTACCTGTAAGAGAAGGGGACAAAGTCCAAGAGTCGCGACAGTGTCGAGAGTGGGCAGGAGCCCAGGAAATGCCAGCTGAGGGTGCAAGGAAGCTGCGACCGGATGGAAGAAGCTTGGTGTTTTGCAAGAACGAAGAGGACTAGGAATTTCCCCTTTGGAGGATGGATGTCCCACGTCGTGAAGAAGCTTGCAGAGGTGTTCCCATGCAGAAAGACTGCAAACAAGCCTTGCTAGCTGCAAGGGTCGCGGTTAGGGTTTTTGGATGCTGCTGTGGCCCAGGAGGGACCAGGATGTCGCCACTTGGATGAGGAGACAGAGGGGGCGCCCAGCAAATCAGGGAGCCCTCACAGAAGCAGGCAGCACCCGCAGAAATACCGGATCAGGCACTTAAAAAAGGAGTGAACCGGAGTCCACCCGAAGTCACAAAAGGGTGTCCCACGATGCCGGAGGACAACTCAGAAGGTTGTGCACTGCAGGTTAGAGTGTCGGGGACCCAGGCTTGGCTGTGCATGAAGGAAATCCTGGAAGAGTGTACAGGAGCCGGAGCAGCTGCAAATCACGCGGTACCCAGCAATGCAATCTAGTGTGGGGAGGCAAGGACTTACCTCCACCAAACTTGGACTGAAGAGTCACTGGACTGTGGGAGTCACTTGGACAGATTTGCTGAGTTCCAGGGACCACGCTCGTCATGCTGAGAGGGGACCCAGAGGACCGGTGATGCAGTCTTTTGTTGCCTGCGGTTGCAGGGGAAAGATTCCGTCGACCCACGGGAGATTTCTTCAGAGCTCCTGGTGCAAGAAGGAGGCAGTCTACTCCCAGAGTATGCACCACCAGGAAACAGGCGAGAAAGCCGGCAGGATGAAGTGATACAAGGTTGCAGTAGTCGTCTTTGCTACTTTGTTGCGGTTTTGCAGGCGTCCTGAGCAGTCAGCGGTCGATCCTTTGGCAGAAGGTAAAGAGGGAGATGCAGAGGAACTCTGGTGAGCTCTTGCATTCGGTATCTGAAGAATTCCCCAAAACAGAGACCCTAAATAGCCAGAAAAGGAGGTTTGGCTACCTAGGAAGGAGGATAGGCTAGTAAGAAAGGTAAGAGCCTATCAGAAGGAGTCTCTGACGTCATCTGATGGCACTGGCCACTCAGAGCAGTCCAGTGTGCCAGCAACACCTCTGTTTCCAAGATGGCAGAGGTCTGGGGCACACTGGAGGAGCTCTGGTCACCTCCCCTGGGAGGTGCAGGTCAGGGGAGTGGTCACTCCCCTTTCCTTTGTCCAGTTTCGCGCCAGAGCAGGGCTGGGGATCCCTGAACCGGTGTAGACTGGCTTATGCAGAGATGGGCAGCATCTGTGCCCATCAAAGCATTTCCAGAGGCTGGGGGAGGCTACTCCTCCCCAGCCATCACACCTATTTCCAAAGGGAGAGGGTGTCACACCCTCTCTCAGAGGAAAGCCTTTGTTCTGCCTTCCTGGGCCAGGGCTGCCTGGACCCCAGGAGGGCAGAAACCTGTCTGAGGGGTTGGCAGCTGCAGTGGAGACCCCGGAAAGACAGTTTGGCAGTACCCGGGTTCTGTGCTAGAGACCCGGGGGATCATGGAATTGTCTCCCCAATGCCAGAATGGCATTGGGGTGACAATTCCATGATCTTAGACATGTTACATGGCCATGTTCGGAGTTACCATTGTGACGCTATACATAGGTAGTGACCTATGTATAGTGCACGCGTGAAATGGTGTCCCCGCACTGACAAAGTCCGGGGAATTTGCCTTGAACAATGTCGGGGCACCTTGGCTAGTGCCAGGGTGCCCACACACTAAGTAACTTTGCACCCAACCTTCACCAGGTGAAGGTTAGACATATAGATGACTTATAAGTTACTTAAGTGCAGTGGTAATTGGCTGTGAAATACCGCAGGCCTGTGTAAGAATAGTCAGATCTCCCTATGGGTGGCAAAAGAAATGCTGCAGCCCATAGGGATCTCCTGGAACCCCAATACCCTGGGTACCTCAGTACCATATACTAGGGAATTATAAGGGTGTTCCAGTATGCCAATGTGAATTGGTGAAATTGTTCACTAGCCTGTTAGTGACAATCTGGAAAGCAGAGAGAGCATAACCACTGAGGTTCTTGTTAGCAGAGCCTCAGTGAGACAGTTAGGCATCACACAGGGAACACATACATATAGGCCACAAACTAATGAGCACTGGGGTCCTGGCTAGCAGGGTCCCAGTGACACAAAACAAACATACTGACAACAGAGGGTTTTCACTATGAGCACTGGGCCCTGGCTAGCAGGATCCCAGTGAGACAGTGAAAACACCCTGACATATACTCACAAACAGGCCAAAAGTGGGGGTAACAAGGCTAGAAAGAGGCTACTTTCTCACACCAGTGTGCTTTATCCTGGGAAGGATGGGGTGAGTAAATGGCTTCTTCCACTGGTTCTGGAGGGGGCATTGTGCTCAGTATGCTTCATGCTGGGAAGGATGGGATGGGTGGATGGCTTCTTCCACCTGATCTGGAGGGGGCATTGTGCCCAGTGAGCTTCATCCTGTGGAGGAATGGGGTGAGTGGATGGCTTCTTCCACTGGTTCTGGAGGGGGCATTGTGCCCAGTGTGCTTCATCCTGGGAAGGATGGGGTGAGTGGATGGCTTATTTCACCGCTCTGGAGGGGGCATTGTGCCTTGTGATGCACATCTCTGGGAGTGCAAGGTCACAGTCTCTCAACTGGGTGTCGGGCCCACAGGATTTGCTAGGGCCAGGACGCAGAACAGCCCATGGAGGCAGGACTACACACTGTCCGCCGGCGGTGGCGGCTGCTCAGTGGTGGCAGCGGCGGGGCTGGTGTCTGTGCTGGCAGTGGTGGGGGGAAGCGCCAGCCCATCCCCTGCAGCCTCGGACGGCTGCCCACTGGGGTGCCGCTACTGGCAGTGGTGCTCTCTGCGGTGCTGGCAGTGGTGGGGGGAGGCTCCAGCCCTTCCCTTGCAGCCTCAGATGGCTGAACCACCATGGTTGGTGGTGGGGTCTTCCGAATAAGTCCCAGCACCAGGGCTCATGTCCTTCCTGTCTGCCGGTGCAGGCGCTTGCCCTTCCTGTCAGCAGCTGGGGATTGCCCCCTGCCCTTCCCTCTTGCAGCTGGTGGTACCTCCCTGCCCTTCCCTATTGCAGCTGGTGGTGCCTCTGTGCCCTTCCTAGACGCTGCTGGTGGTGCCTGCTCGCCCTTCCCTGCTGCAGCTGGTAGTGCCTTGCCCTTCCCTGTCGCAGCTGGTGGTGCCTCCTTGCCTTTCCTTGAAGCACCTAGTGCAGGCACCCTTTCAGTGTTGCTGCCTTGTGCCCGGGATCCTCTCCCACCTACAGTAGCTGCCGACACTACTGTGGCAGTGGACTGGGTGGCTGAGGTGGTCACCACCCTGGCCCGACGTGAAGGACTGGTGGTGGGAGTGGGGCGGGGGGGTTAGTGGTAGGGAAGAGGTCAGCGATGGAGAAGAAAAGCTTTTTAGGGACATTACGGCGGGAAGAGGGTGAAGGTTTGGGAGTGGAGGAAGTGGTTGTGGGAGGTGTCTGTCTGCTGTGTTTGGGTGCAGGTGCATGAGCTGGATGCTGTTGTGAGGTGGATGGCTGTTGGATGTCTGAGTGCTTGCGTTTGTGTACTTTGGGAGGAGGGGAGCACAGACACAGTGGGAGAGGACACAGGATGTGTGCATGGATGTGGGGGTGGTGACTGCCAGTGAGGGGCGTGTAGTGATAGGCGTGATGGTGATAGTGGATGAGGATGTAGTGCATACATGTGTGAGTGTAGACGCAACTGGGAGGGAGGTGGACAAGGAGGAGGAGGGGGACACAGTGGAGGCAGTGGATGTTGGTATGTCTGCATCTGGATGGTGTTTGTTTGAGTGCCTGTGGGGATGATGTGTGGTGCTTGTGTTTGCCTGAACCACTCCTGTGTGCTGTCTTGTGTGCATGCTGGTCTGCCTGTGTGCTGAGGATAGGTTGGGGTTGAGGGGAATGGGATTGGGTAGAGGAAGTTGGAGGGGGGAGGCTAGAAACTGGGACAATGGCTGCCGTCAGGGAGGAGGCCAGGGCCTGGATTGATCTCTGTTGGGCCACCATGCCAGAGTGAATGCCCTCCAGGAATGCATTTGTTTGTTGCAAATGGGCTGCCAGCCCCTGGATGGCATTCACAGTGGTTGACTGCCCAACAGAGATGGATCGCAGGAGGTCAATAGCCTCCTCACTCAGGGCAACAGGGCTAACTGGGGCAGGGCCTAAGGTGCCTGGGGCAAAGAAAATGCCCGCCCTCCTGGGTGAGCGGGCACGGGAAACACACTGAGGGGGCTGCTGGGAGGGCGGTGCTGGTATGAGGGGTGGCGGCTGTACCTGTAGTTGGGGTGGGCACAGGTGTCCGCCACCACCAGGGAGCTTCCATCGGAGGAGGTATCACTGTCAGAACTGTCCCCTCCAGTCTCCGCTTTAGTACTCCCCTCGCCCTCCGTCCCACTGGTGCCCTCACCGTCGGTGGATTCGGCCTCCTGGGCCTGGTGGGATGCAGCTCTCCCCGTCACCTCTGCTCCTCCGCCAGATGATGCTAATGCACATAAGGACAGGGTGACAAAACAAAAAGGGGGGGAGAGAGACAAAGGATACCCTTGGTCAATGGCGGCAACAACACCACTGTTGGGGTACACGACACACACACACACACAGGGAACAGCCATACGCACTAGGCAATGCACTGTCTGTCACAATGCTAGTCTCCAGCCAATGGAGAGGGATACCTAACGCTAACTGCAGCATACCTGAGACCCCCAGACCCCTGCCCAGTAGTGGATGCCTACTACCTTGGTTAGAAGAGGTTTACATCAGACCCTGCCCAACATGGGACCTACCCTGCAATGTCTGGCCTGGCCTAGGAACACCCAAAGGCCTCATCCCCCTTACCACGCGTAAGCAGTATATTGGGTCACTGTACTCACCCACTTGTGGCTGCTGTGATTCTCCCAAGCGCCCATCGAGTCGTAGACCACTGCCAGTATGCAGGCCATCAGGGGGTGGTCAGGGTTCAACGGGCACCCCATCCTCGTTGGGAGGCCATCCCCAGCTGGGCCTCCGCCATCTTCCGTGCCCAGGGTCTCAGGTCCTCCCACCGTTTCCGACAGTGTGTGCTCTGCCTCCTGTAGACCCCCAGGGTCCGGACGTCTTTGGCGATGGCAGGCCATATACCCTTTTTTGATGGGCGCTGACCTGCAGAGAAATACACATAGGAAAAGGTATCACTCAGACCGTCCTGCCTGTTACACTCATGGCCCACCACAGCCCTCACATCCCCTTACGCACAGACATTTCCCACCATACATGCAGCACGGTGCCCAGGACCCTTCCACCAGTCCCCCCCCCCTAAACGAGGCCCTCACACACAGCACTCCATGCATTCATGCCCCATGCATCGTGCTCACAGTGTACTCGTCTGTTGGTCTTGAGGCCCATACAGCATTCGGTACTGGTGTAGGGCCCCATCCACTAGTCTCTGCAACTCCACAGTGATGAAGGCAGGGGCCCTTTCCCCATTGACACGAGCCATGGTCAGTTCCAGACACAGTTCACAGGAGCACTTGCAGTGTAGGTCCTCTCCTGTTAAAGGTGAGGTAGCAAGTGAGTGAACAGATAGAAAATGCTGGTCACGTCCACCACCGGCGTAGATCACCATTGGCCACTGTAACCCATAGGGCTGAATGGTATCCACTGAGGAGTTGCACAGCGATTCTCGACCGCCTTCCGCAACGGCGCACAACGTTAGCAGAATTAGCTCATTTCCACATGTCCCTCCATATAGGATAGGCGGACGCCATTTCAGGGGGGGGGGGAGGAGGGTCAGGCCATGGCACCTAACTGCGTCACAGTACACATTGGCACCATTTGGGCCTATCCAGCAATATACTGGTACAGTCACAACATGCAATGCAGTGTAGTGTTTGGAAATATGGGATACTGACCAGCTGCTCACCGTTTTGCCCCCTAGGTTGCAACCACTGCGGATGAATAGGAGATGGAGACATCCCCCCCATGTACAGGCCCCTGGTGGACTTGGCAACAATGGAGGGACATACACATTGTCCTCACCTATAGACTGGACAGGGCCACAATCACAGAGCTGTGTGTCCAATTGGAGCCTGACCTGATATCTGCTATCCGTCAGCCCACCAGGATCCCCCCCCTCTTGTGCAAGACCTATCTGTGCTCCATTTCCTGGCAACTGGCTCCTTCCAAGTGACAGTGGGCTTGGCAGCAGGAATGTCTCAGCCAATGTTCTCAATAGTGCTGACCAGAGTGTTGTCTGCCCTGATTAAACACATGCGCAGCTACATCGTTTTCCCCCAGGTGGAGGATTTGGCCACAGTGAAAGCTGATTTCTATGCAATGGGACATATCCCCAACATTATTGGGGCTATTGATGGTAAAACATATTGCATTTGTACCCCCCCCGAGAAATGAATAGGTGTTAGAAATCGAAAGAGCTTTCACTCCATGAATGTGCAGATAGTGTGCCTGGCGGATCAGTACATCTCCCATGTCAATGCAAAGTATCCTGTGTCTGTGCATGATGCCTTTATCCTGAGGAATAGCAGCATACCATATGTGATGGCTCAACTCCAGAGGCACCCGGTGTGGGTAATAGGGTGAGAGCTGGTTCCCACACAGTAGGTGTTGGTGTATGGATATGGTGTGGGCCCTAAGGGTTAGTGGGTTAGTGTGTGTCTAACAGTTGTCCCTCGATATTTGCAGGTGACTCTGGTTACCCCAACCTCTCATGGCTACTGACCCCTGTGAGGAATGCCAGTACGAGGGCAGAGGAATGTTACAATGAGGCACATGGGCAAACAAGAAGAATCCTAGAGAGGACATTTGGCCTCCTGAAGGCCAGGTTTTGTTGCCTCCATCTAACAGTTGGATCCCTGTACTACTCACCCAAGAAGGTCTGCCAGATCATCGTGGCATGCTGTATGTTGCACAATCTTGCCTTACGTCGCCAGGTGCCTTTTCTATAGGAGTATGAGGATGGAGATGGCCGTGTGGCAGCAGTGGACCCTGTGGACAGTGTAGATGAGGAGGCAGAGGATGAGGATGCGGACAACAGAAGTGCAATAATACAACAATACTTCCAATGACACACAAGTAAGACACTGTAACTTCACTTTTCATTGACAGTTTTGTGTTTGACATTGTCACTGGCAGGCTGATTTTCCCACTTCTATGGCCACTTACTGTACTCTTTGGCATCTCTGTTTTCAGATATTTGTCCCCCACTATCGCTCCTGGTGTGTTGACTGCAGCCAACTACAGGTCATTCCTATGTATACATTATGTACAGTTGTATTGCAGTGTTTAAAGCTTGTTAAACAAATAGATAGTTCAATTATTTGACAGACTACATACTTGTTTTTATTCAAATGGTGTTTATTTTAGTGCCAATAAGTAGAGGGGGATGTGCAGTGGGCTGGGGTGATGATGGAGGAATGTCCAGGATAGAGTCCAGTCTATGTGGATCACAGCTGCATTGTCTATGGGGGCATAGGAAGTGGAGCAATGGCAGTTCAAGGTGGACAGGGTGACAGGATGGGACACAAAGGTGACAATCAGGAGAGTCTTATTTCCTGGCAGAACTCTTGGCAATAGTCTCTGGCTTCTACCTAGATCACAGGGACCGTTTGTGGGGTGGTTCTCCTTCTGCAGGGGGAGGGGTGCTGGTGGCATGTTGTTACTGTTGTGGGGCCTCCTGCCCAGTAGTGGCAGCGGAGTTGGAAGGCTGTTTATCGGTTTGGCTAGTGTCAGGGGCCCGCTGGTGTGCCACTGCCTCCCTCATGGTGTTGGCCATGTCTGCCAGCACCCCTACAATGGTGACCAGGGTGGTTTTGGTGTCCTTCAAGTCCTCCCTGATCCCCAGGTACTGTCCCTCATGCAGCCGCTGGGTCTCCTGCAACTTGTCCAGTATCTGGCCCATTGTCTCCTGGGAATGGTGGTATGCTCCCAGTATCTTGGTGAGTGCCTCCTGGAGATTCTGTTCTCTGGGCCTGTCCTCCCCCTGTCGCACAGCAGTCCTCCCAGCTTCCCTGTTGTCCTGTGCCTCGTTGCCCACTGCCACTGACCCCAGGTCCCCGATCGTCCTGTGTTTGTGGGGTGGCCTGGGGTCCCTTTAGTGGTGGGCCCAGTGCTGATTGACATGTCCTGGGGACAGAGGTATGGGCCCGCCGGTGGGTACTGTGCTGGTGTTTCCTGAGGCGGGAGGCTCTGTGGTGGTATGGGACTGTGCCTGGGTAACCGACTGTCCGGAGATCCCTGATGGGCCAGGTTGATCATCCAGATCCAGGCGTCCTGAGCTGCTGTCATCACTGTGGGCCTCTTCTAGGATTGGGGGGGACAGGGGACTGAATGTTGCTGGCACCACCTCTCCGGTGACGTTGGGTGGGGCGGATGTAAATGCAGTGTTATTGTTTTTGCGTGTGGCATCTTGTGCATGGATGTGTTGCCCTCTAAGGTTGTTATTGCCCTGATAGCTCTGCCTTGTGTGAGTAGCTATTTGGTGGGCTAGGTGATTCTCTCTAGTGTGCATGCTTTAATGATGGGTGTCCATGCAGGTCTCTGATGGTGGTCCGTGCATTGGTGTTACATGCAGGGCTTGGTATTGGGACGGGTGGGTTGTGATGGTGGGGTGTCTGTGAGGTGGTGGAGTGATGGGAGTGAGGGTGGGGATTATGATAGCATGCAGGTAGGGGGATAGATAGTGATAGATATTTGACTTACCAGAGTCCAGTCCTCCTCCTACTCCTACCAGGCCCTCAGGATACATGATTGCCAAGACTTGCTCCTCCTATGTTGTTAGTTGGGGGGAGGAGGTGGGGGTTCCTCCTCCAGTCCTCTATAGAGCTAGTTGGTGTTTTGCTGCTGTGGAACGCACCTTCCCCCATAGGTCGTTCCACCGCTTCCTGATGTCATTCCTTGTTCTAGGGTGCTGTCCCACAACGTTGACCCTGTCCACGATTCTCCGCCATAGCTCCATCTTCCTTGCAATGGATATCTGCTACGCCTGTGATCCGAATTGCTGTGGCTCTACCCGGATGATTTCCTCCACCATGACCCTTAGCTCCTCCTCTGAGAACCTGGGGTGTCGTGGTGCCATGGGTGTAGTGTGAGTGGTGTGGGTGAGGGTGTGTGGGGTGATGTGTTGGGGTGTGTGATGTAAGGTACGTGGATGGTGTATAGGTGACGGTGGTGTGTGGCTGTGGTCTTGTCTGTGGCCTTGTATCTCTTGTGGCAATTGTTTTTAGTTGTAAAGGGTTGTGGGTAATGTGGGTGTGTGTTTTATAGTGGTGGGTGTGGTGTCTGTATGGGTGTCAGGTATGTGTTACTCAAATTGTCCAATGTGGTTTTGTTTTGTTTGAGTGTGTATATTTTGAGCGCGGCCGTATGTACGCCAATGGTTTACTGCCATTGAATGTCCGCCGTGGTGATTCGTGGGTCATAATGCTGTGGGCGTAGTTCTGTTGGCGTAACGGTGTGGGTTTTGCTACCGCCACTTTATCAATGACCTTTGGGCTGGCGGACTTGTGTGTGTGGCTGTATACTGACGGATTGCTATGTGTGTGTCATAATATGGGTAGCAGTAATCTGCTGCGGTGGCGGTATGTTGGCGGCAGTCAGCATGGCGGTAAGCGGCACTTACCACCAATGTCATAATGAGGGCCAAAGTTTGTTTTGGTGTCTAAATTAAGATAAAATCTGCTTTATTTTTCTAAATTGGTGTTGGATTTCTTTTGAGTCATGTCAGTTACTTATCGTTCATGTTGGTGTTGTGAAATGCTTTACACATATTCCTCTAAGTAGCCTGCCTACTTTTTGCCACCCTACCGGGATTGAGCTAAGGTTTACTGGTGTGAACTTGAGGTCCACTTCTGGGTAATGTGTTAGTATTACATGGTAAGACAGATCCCCCAGTCATACCACATAATACTGCCACCTTGCTACAAGTGTGAAAACATTGTTAAGTTCATTACGGAAATGCCAATAAAAACATGTGCATTAAAAAAAAATTGCAGTTTCTGCCTAGTAACCTATGACTACCCTAGAACCTCAAGAAATCCTTTACAGACTTTCAGGTCAACAGGCTGGTCGAACATATAAACCAGCTGATTAAGCAAAGCATCAGGGTAGTTTGGCCACCTGACTCCTCAACTTATTTTTGCAGCATGAATCTTTTCTGGATTCACGTGCTTTGCATTATTCCACAATCTAGTGGTTGGGCCTGGAATTGTATCCAAAAACTTTCTGTCCTTCCAATCTTGGTGTTTTGTTGTTGGACGTCAACGTACCTCCATTTATTTCTTGTGACGTCGTCGCACTTCCTCCAGAAGCTCCCACCTTCGGTTGCCATCTTCAGGTTTTTTTTTTGCCTTGTTTCATCTTCTTGGCGGAGGTGGGTGGGGTGCTAGTGAATCCAGAAAATTCTTCAAGTTGAAAAACTACACCAACAGGAGCTTACATTTTGCAGTGTGAATCTTTTCTGGATTCACATGTTGTCTATTTACTTAGTAGCAGTTTCTCACATTGAGGTGGTTGGGTTGAAGATGGAAATTCATTACTAAACAAATGTAAAACTTTTTGTTCCACTTGTGCTTCTTTATTCTTTTCTACATCCATGTAGTAGTGCCTTGTGGACATGTGTACTGATGACTACATTGCGGCCATTCAAATGTTTTGTAAAGGTGCATTTGCTATAAAAGCAAGAGTTGCTCCTTTCTTCATTGTTGAGTGAGCTTCTGATGCTGATTGCAATGGTTTCCCTGCATTCTTGTGACACAATTTAATTGTTTGTGCTATCACTTTTTTAAATTGAATTTTTGATTACTGGTGTAATGCTATCTGTACTTAACCACCAGTTCCATCTTGACCACTGACTCACTTTTGTGCTTAGCTTCAAACACCATCACATTGGTGGAGGAGGTAGTTTTCCGCGCACAGCTTGTTAACGTGTTTTTGCTTTTTCTGACTAGGAAAGGGAACACAACATGGGGGAGAATTGTAGATTAGGATGTACCAGGCTGAGAATGTTTATGGTAGAGCAGATTACAGCTCGGTCTTGGAAATACACTGCGAGATCTGGCCAGTCTCGATTGTGTGTTTTCAACACTGACCTGTTATGGCCAGCTTGAATTTCACAACTTACTCGAGGGGGAGTTCTAGAACCTTCCTCTTAAGTTTGTTTAAAGTATATAAGGTGGGGAAGCTTGGCAGCTGGGAGAAGACAGAACTCCTCTCCGGGAATGGATGCATTACCCAGAGAATAATCCCATTAGGGTGGTTCTCTATTGTCTTTTGATTGTCAGGGTTCCTCAACCTGAAGTTGGCAGACAGGGATGATGTCGGAGTCAAGCGCCATGGTGATGCATTTTTAATTCTTATTTCTAATTTAGTGCATGCATAAATACATAGGATATATATATATATATATATATATATATATATATATATATATATATATATATGTTCGATGGCATGTGTAGCTGCACATACACATGCTGTGCATATACTTCTGCCATCTAGTGTTGGGCTCAGAGTGTTACAAGTTGTTTTTCTTCGAAGAAGTGTTTTCGAGTCACATGATCGAGTGACTCCTCCTCTTCAGCTCCATTGCGCATGGGCATCGACTCCTTGTTAAATTGTTTTCTTTCCGCCATCGGGTTCGGTAGTGTTTCCTTTCGCTCCGATAGTTCCATTCGGAAAACTTTGAAAACGATTCATTTTTTGTCGGGTTACATCTTCTATCGACACTTTGGTACCATCGGAACAGACATCTCTACTCGCCCTTCGGGGCGCACACGCCCAACTCGGGCCTGGTCGGGCCGACCACGTGGAAGCCTCATGGATCGGACTCCGTTCAGATTCTGTCCTCGGTGCCATGCCAAATTCCCTTATACAGACCAACACCTCGTCTATAATCTTTGCCTTTCCCCAGATCATCGGGAAGAAGAGGACATGCAGACAGCAGTCCCCGTTCGAGGTTCCGACTCCGACCAGGAATCCGAGGAAGACAGACCGGTCACAGCAGGACAACACGTGAGTACGCCTGCCCCTGTACCATCCCAAAGACCGAAATATAAGGCCTTGGGTACGCCACTGCCGGAAGGCCATGGCTCAACCTGAAAGAAGACACCTGGTGACCAAACCGCCAGTTCGGCACAGAAAAAAGGCCACGCCTCTGAAACCATCGGAGTCGACGAAAGGCTCCGTGTCCGACTCGAGCAAACACCGCTCTTCGGAGTCGAAATTTCAGAAATCACTTTCGGAGCCGAGACCATCCACAACACCATCTTTTTCGATACCAAAAAAGCCAGCTTCGGAGCCAAAAACAGCAGGTTACACCGAGAAGCATGGACTTTCTAAGACACTCAAAGAAAGCCATAAGACTTCTGAGGAGGACTCCTAAGTACAGCCAATACTTGAAGTAATGGACGAAAGGCAAGCCAGGATTCATATCCACAAAGAAACTGGCAGAATCTTAACAGCACCTCCTCTAAAACCTAAGAGGAAATTAGCCTTTCAGGAAGAACTGGACACTACACAGCCTCCAGCTAAAGTGCCAAAGCCAAAGGAGAGACCACCACCTCCTCAATTATCTCCTCCTCACTCTCCCCACCTGCATATCTCTCCTCCTACCAGTCCTACACCAATGCAGTCACCATCACATTTGTTTGACTCGCAACAAGACAATGTAGGCCAATGGGATCTTTATGATCCAGATCCCATTCACGACAACGACCCAGACTGCTATCCCTCTAAGCCTTCACCACCTGAGGATAGTACAGGGTACAATCAAGTTTTAGCTAGGGCTGCAGCATACCATAGTGTCACCATGCACACTGAACCGTTGGGCGACAATTTTTTGTTTAATAAACTCTCCTCCACGCGTTCAACATACCAGTCACTCCCAATGCTCCCGGGCATGCTAAAACATGCTGATCAGATATTTAGAGAGCTAGTCAAAGGAAGGATAATAACTCCCAGGATAGAAAAGAAATACAGGCCACCTCCCTCCAATCCTGTCTATATAACTCAGCAACTCCCTCCAGACTGCGTTGCCAGAAAGAGGGCAAACTCACAGTCATCAGGTGAGGCACCCCCACCAGACAAAGAGAGTATGAAATGTGATGCTGCAGGGAAGAGAGTTGCATCCTAGACAGCCAACCAATGGAGAATAGCCAAATCCCAGGCGTTGTTGGCTAGATACGACAGGGCCCATTGGGATGAGATGAAAGATATAATTCAGCATCTCCCCAAGGAACATCAAAAAAGGGCACAGCAAATAGTGGAGGAAGGGCAAGCCATCACCAATAATCAGATTAGGTCTGCCCTAGACTCAGCAGACACAGCTGCCAGGAGTGTCAACACTGCTGTAACAGTAAGGAGGCATGCATGGCTCAGGTCCACGGGATCAAACCTGAAATCCAACAAGCAGTGTTGAATATGCTGTTTAACAAAAAACAACTTTTCGGCCCAGAAGTGGACACTGCAATTGAAAAATTGCATAAGGATTCAGACACCGCAAAAGCTATGGGTGTATTATATACCACGCAATACAGGGGATACTTTTGGAAACCTCAGTTTAGAGGTGGATTTAGGGCTCAAACTGCAGAGGACTCCACATCGCAGCCAAAACCAGCCTACCAACCTCAATACCAGCGAGGTGGTTTTAAGAGCACATATAGAGGACAGTATCCCAGAAGTAGAGGGAAATATCAAACAGCTAAACAAACCTCACAACACACTAAACAGTGACTTGTTTCATTCCCTTCCACTCCACATCTCCCCTGTTGGGGGAAGACTGCAAAAGTTCCACACCAAATGGCAAAACATTACCACAGACAATTGGGCACTATCAATTATCCACAATGGTTATTGCCTAGAATTGATACAAACTCCCCCAACCATTCCACCAAAACCACACAAAGTATCCACAGAACACATCAGTCTGTTACAGGAAGAAGACCGATCTCTATTACTCAAACAAGCAATAGAACCTGTGCCACACAATCAAGTAGGGACGGGAGTTTACTCACTATACTTCGTGATTCCAAAAAAGGGTGGCACCCTAAGGCCAGTATTAGATCTCAGGACCCTCAACCTTTACATCCTGTCAGAACACTTTCACATGGTAACTCTCCAGGATGTTATCCACCTACTTCAAAAACACGATTTCATGGCAACATTAGACCTCAAGGATGCGTTTTTTCATATACCCATCCATCCAGCGCACAGAAAATATCTCAGGTTTGTCATTCAAGGAAAGCACTATCAGTTCAAAGTGTTACCCTTCAGAATTACAACAGCTCAAAGGGTATTCACAAAGTGCCTAGCAGTAGTAGCAGCCTTTCTAAGAAGACAACATATACATGTCTTTCCATATCTAAACGATTGGCTGATAAAATCAGTCATACGCAATGTCAACACCATACGCATTACGTAATACAGACCCTGCACACGCTAGGGTTCTCAGTAAATTACCAAAAGTCGCAACTGCAACCTGTGCAAATACAACAGTATTTAGGTGCAATACTAAATATTCAAAAAGCTCTAGCAAGTCCCAATTACACAAAGAATACAAGCATTCCAAAATATAGTAGCACAGATACACACAGGTCAACAGTACACTGTCAGATTTGTCATGAAAATATTAGGGATGATGGCATCATGTATTGCAGTTGTTTCACATGCAAGACTAAACATGTGGCCCTTATGACAGTGCCTTGCACAACAATGGTCACAGGCACACAATCAACTTCAAGATCTAGTGTTGATAGACCGCAAAACATACATGTCCCTTCAGTGGTGGAATTCCACAAATCTAAACAAGGGGCGGCCTTTTCTAGACCCTGTGCCTTTGACCATAATTACGACAGATGCATCAATGATTGGCTGGGGAGCTCACCTCAACAATCACAACATCCAAGGACAATGGGATGCCCAACACAAACAGCTACACCTAAATCACTTAGAGCGGTTAGCTGTCTCCCTAGCACTCCAAGCTTTTCAGCCTCTTCTCACTCAAAAGAATGTCCTAATCAAAAAAGACAACATAACCACCATGAATTACCTAAACAAGCAAGGAGGGACTCATTCGTCCCAGCTCTCCCTCCTAGCTCAAACTATTTGGAAATGGGCCATACACAACCAAATTCACCTGGTAGCACAATACATTCCAGGGATACACAACCAACTAGCAGATGTTCTCAGCAGAAATCATCAACAAACACACAAGTGGGAGATTCGCCCTCAAGTACGTCAAAAATACTTTCAACAATGGGGAACACCAAATATAGATCTGTTCACCACAAGCGAAAACGCAAAATGCCAAAACTTTGCATCCAGACACCCACATCCCCTATCTAAGGGCAAAGCTCTATGGATCAATTGGTCAGGGATATTTGCTTACGCTTTTCCCCCTCTACCACTCATTCCATTTGTAGTCAACAAATTGCGTCAAAACACACTCAATATGATACTCATAGCACCAACGTGGGCCCGTCAACCGTGGTACACAACATTATTAGACCTATCAGTAGTGCCATACTCCAAACTCCCAAACAGACCAGACCTGTTGACACAAAACAAAGGACAGATCAGACACCCACATCCCAACACACTCAATCTGGCGATTTGGCTCCTGAGGTCATAGAGTTTGGTATTTACAACTACAATCAGAATGTATGGAAGTGATAAAACAAGCAAGAAAACCCACTACTAGACAATGCTATGCTAACAAATAGAAAAGATTTGTATATTATTGTCAATCTAAATAGATTGCCCCTCTTACAGCATCAATACAAGTTATTGTATGCTATTTACTTCATTTACAAAAATCTAATTAACATTCTCTACCATAAAATACATCTTACTGCAATTTCAGCATATTTGCAAAATGTACAGCACAGCTCTTTATTTAGAGTTCCTGTTATTAAAGCCTTCATGGAAGGCTTAAAATGCATCATTCCACCCAGAACACCTCCAGTTCCTTCTTGGAAATTAAACATAGTGCTTACGCGTCTTATGGGCCCATCATTTGAACCTATGCACTCATGTCAAATGAAATTCTTCACATGGAAGGTTGCCTTCCTAGTTGCAATTACATCATTGTGAAGAGTCAGTGAAATTCAAGCTTTCACTATTGAAGAACCGTTCATACAAGTACACAAACATAAAGTCGTACTGCGAACTAACCCTAAATGTCTTCCAAAAGTAGTATCACCTTTTCATATCAATCAAACAGTGGAGCTGCCAGTCTTCTTCCCACAGCCAGATTCTGTGGCAGGAAAAGCTCTACATACATTAGACATTAAAAGAGCACTAATGTACTACACAGATAGTCAAAACCATTCAGCTGTTTATAGCCTTTCAAAAAACGCATACTGGTAACCCCATTTCAAAACAAGGATTAGCAAAATGAATAGTAAGTTGCATCCAAACATGCTACATTAAAGCCAAAAGACAACTCTTAGTTACTCCTCAAGCACATTCCACAAGGAAGAAAGGTGCTACAATGGCTTTTCTAGGAAACATACCAGTGGCTGAAATATGTAAAGCAGCTACTTGGTCAACACCACATACATTTACTAAACACTATTGTGTAGATGTTTTAGCAACACAGCAAGCCACAGTAGGTCAAGCTGTACTCAGAACATTATTTCAAACAACTTCAACTCCTACAGGCTAACCACAGCTTTTATGGGAGGATTAACTGCTTTGTAGTCTATGCACAGCATGTGTATCTGCAGCTACACATGCCATCAAATGAAAAATGTCACTTACCCAGTGTACATCTGTTCATGGCATGTTCCGCTACAGATTCACATGCACCCTCCCACCTCCCCGGCAGTCTGTAGTTGTTTAAGTTAACAACATTTGTACATATGTGTGTGTGTATGTATATATATATATATATATATATATATATATATATATATATATATATATATATATATATATATATATATATATTAGCATGGACATCTCTTTTCTTTATACTCTATCACTCCTACCTTACCCTCTGCGGGAAAACAATCTAACATGGAGTCGATGCCCATGCGCAGTGGAGCCGAAGAGGAGGAGTCACTCGATCATGTGACTGGAAAACACTTCTTCGAAGAAAAACAACTTGTAACACTCCGAGCACAACACTAGATAGCAGAAGTATATGCACAGCATGTGAATCTGCAGCGGAACGTGCCACGAAAAGATGTACACTGGGTAAGTGACATTTTCCATATATATTTATTATATTTATTGTTGATGTATTTCATTTTCTTTGGTCATTATTATTATTCTACTGCTGTGATTATTTTAAGAGTTGCACGTGTATTGCTCACATTATAATCTTCGTGTAACTTGGGAAGTGCCTTACTCAGGCTGAGTGCTGCATTCTTTGCGTTCCTTTCACTTTGTTCCCTCTCGGTCTGAAGTAAAGCAGAACAACTTGTCTTCCCAAAAACTGTTGCAGAGGAAACAAAGACTTGCTTTGTTTTCCTATATGTCTTTGTCTTTTCAGTGTATGCATGGTGTGGTAGTACAATGCCATTATAGACAACATATTTTCAATTGAAATGACTGTTACATTTGCACAGGCATACAGGGAGTGCAGAATTATTAGGCAAATGAGTATTTTGACCACATCATCCTCTTTATGCATGTTGTCTTACTCCAAGCTGTATAGGCTCGAAAGCCTACTACCAATTAAGCATATTAGGTGATGTGCATCTCTGTAATGAGAAGGGGTGTGGTCTAATGACATCAACACCCTATATCAGGTGTGCATAATTATTAGGCAACTTCCTTTCCTTTGGCAAAATGGGTCAAAAGAAGGACTTGACAGGCTCAGAAAAGTCAAAAATAGTGAGATATCTTGCAGAGGGATGCAGCACTCTTAAAATTGCAAAGCTTCTGAAGCGTGATCATCGAACAATCAAGCGTTTCATTCAAAATAGTCAACAGGGTCGCAAGAAGCGTGTGGAAAAACCAAGGCGCAAAATAACTGCCCATGAACTGAGAAAAGTCAAGCGTGCAGCTGCCACGATGCCACTTGCCACCAGTTTGGCCATATTTCAGAGCTGCAACATCACTGGAGTGCCCAAAAGCACAAGGTGTGCAATACTCAGAGACATGGCCAAGGTAAGAAAGGCTGAAAGACGACCACCACTGAACAAGACACACAAGCTGAAACGTCAAGACTGGGCCAAGAAATATCTCAAGACTGATTTTTCTAAGGTTTTATGGACTGATGAAATGAGAGTGAGTCTTGATGGGCCAGATGGATGGGCCCGTGGCTGGATTGGTAAAGGGCAGAGAGCTCCAGTCCGACTCAGACGCCAGGAAGGTGGAGGTGGAGTACTGGTTTGGGCTGGTATCATCAAAGATGAGCTTGTGGGGCCTTTTCGGGTTGAGGATGGAGTCAAGCTCAACTCCCAGTCCTACTGCCAGTTCCTGGAAGACACCTTCTTCAAGCAGTGGTACAGGAAGAAGTCTGCATCCTTCAAGAAAAACATGATTTTCATGCAGGACAATGCTCCATCACACGCATCCAAGTACTCCACAGCGTGGCTGGCAAGAAAGGGTATAAAAGAAGGAAATCTAATGACATGGCCTCCTTGTTCACCTGATCTGAACCCCATTGAGAACCTGTGGTCCATCATCAAATGTGAGATTTACAAGGAGGGAAAACAGTACACCTCTCTGAACAGTGTCTGGGAGGCTGTGGTTGCTGCTGCACGCAATGTTGATGGTGAACAGATCAAAACACTGACAGAATCCATGGATGGCAGGCTTTTGAGTGTCCTTGCAAAGAAAGGTGGCTATATTGGTCACTGATTTGTTTTTGTTTTGTTTTTGAATGTCAGAAATGTATATTTGTGAATGTTGAGATGTTATATTGGTTTCACTGGTAATAATAAATAATTGAAATGGGTATATATTTTTTTTTGTTAAGTTGCCTAATAATTATGCACAGTAATAGTCACCTGCACACACAGATATCCCCCTAACATAGCTAAAACTAAAAACAAACTAAAAACTACTTCCAAAAATATTCAGCTTTGATATTAATGAGTTTTTTGGGTTCATTGAGAACATGGTTGTTGTTCAATAATAAAATTAATCCTCAAAAATACAACTTGCCTAATAATTCTGCACTCCCTGTACAGTTTCACTAATAAGACTTTACAGCGCACAAACGTTAATGTGTGGAAGTGGCACCACCTAGTGTATTGATTTGATTCAATCATAAAGTATTTGCTTCCAATACACTTCAGATTTAACATACAATGTGCTTCATTTATGCTTTGCTAATTCTAATATATTCTGTAATCCCTGCACAGTTCATTTAAATGTTGTTGTGTGCTAGAAACAACCCTCCCTCCAACCCAGTGTCTAGTACTATTGTCACACAAATCCTCTCACTTTGAAGTCAGAGAAAGAAAAATAAACACCAAGCTCCCTCAGAAGACTGAGCCTGCCTTTGAATGCATAGCAGATGTGACAAGATAAGAGCAATATTTACATGCTTGTTTACAAAAAGGAGCACTTGTGGAAGAATACAAGGAGAGGTAGTGCGAAAAGGCTTTGCTCCTTAGGTGGGACAAACTGACCCTAGTCACCCTAAAACAAACAAAGGCAGCAAATAGAAAGCCGGACTATGCGAGTTACAAACCACAAAGCCAATGGTAAGCAGTGGGTGGAATGCATTCCCAGGGAAGCTTTCTGAACGTCCCCAAGATGTCTTTAGCAAACCAGTTAGATGTGCTGTCTGGTAGGGTTCAGCCTAATGTTGACATACCTCAGTTCTTCTGCTTTCAAGTCAGTGCAGACCTCAATTGAGTGACTGATTGACTAAGGAAATTGTATCCTCTTGCAACCTAAATAGAAAAGTAGACACTTAACGTAGTTTGTAACTCAAGGGCGATCATCCTCTTGGTTTTCTTTCTTCAGTTTCCATGAATCCTTTTTGGCAATGCTACCTTCTTGCTCTTTTAAATGTTTTTTAAATGAGGTGGAATCTCCTGAACCCTATAGACCACAGTGGTGTTCACCTGATAAAGAATATAAAGATGGAAAGTTGGTTTTGTCATATATGTGACTGTGATTTCGTAAGTTTTCTCTCCTTTCTGTGAGTTATGTTGGTATATAAGCAAAAAAGGTTTTGCTGAATCTTTACTGCCTTTGAACTTGTTTCACATCTTTGAGACATTAGGATCAGACCTTTTGTAAGCTACTTGGAGAGATCATCCTTTTTCTTACATTCCCTGTAGCTGAAGCTGCTCCAGACACTGCACAATTGCCAGCTCTAATAAACTGCCTAAAGAAAACACCTGTACATCTGATGAGCCCTGCTCAAATGTCTGGAGCCAGCCTGTCCCCACGGCAGCGGGAGTCAAGGAGAGCTGATGTTGGCTTGAAGCCGTTGTATGATGAGGGTGAGGCAGAAACTGTTACCTTTAACATGTTGTGACCAGAACATCACCCTGGTCTTTGTGATTGCTAAAGTAGAATCTTGAGATCCCAGAGTCTTCCATACATATTATGTAAGGGCTCAGCATTGCTTGTGAGGTACAAGAGCATGTGCAGGTTAATTTTGTGAATGTACGACCCATTAAAACTTCCTAGTGCTGTGCTTTGAAGGTACAACTCCTATATTGCTTCTGTCTCTGTGCCCACATTATTAAGTGCTGCCACCTTGTGCCATGAACTAGACACTGCTCACAGTTTCACATAGTTTGAGGAAATAGGACTGTGAATGTATCCCTTCCTCTGCCATGCTAGTACAATTGGTGTCTGTCTGATCAGCAGGACAGCAGTAGTTAAGATTGCAGCACAAGCTGCCATCTTGCTTGCCCATCTGTGTCGTATTTGGCGGTAGTCCTCAGCAGGGACTCCAATGTGCAAATCTTAATAGGAAGTGCTGCAGATCACATCCTTCCTTTACAGAGGTTAGTGTGCAGGTCCTCAGAGGATACCACTTGGAGCGTTTGCACAGCTGATCATTCTCATCTGTCTCAAGCTGTATTGGTGAAATGCTGAGGTAAGGTACACCTTGCTAAAAAGATAAATATTTTCTGTTTAGTGGATCACATATTCCTAAAATGAATTGCATAAGGATGTAGCTAATGCCAAGGATCTAGTCTGTTTGGTTGAGTACTTGTTAAAGAGAGTATTAAATATTTTTAATTTGTAATGCTCTGATTTATGGTTTTCATCTCATGGATAATGTTGCAGTTAACTTTGCTCTTCTCTCAAAGCTGAAGTAACTCCCAGCAGCCCTTCCCTTCTGTCAAACTCAACAAGCTTGTCAAAGAAACCCCCAGTGAACCTTCCCAGTTTGTCCACCAGTATCACAAGCTCCACCTTCTCACCAGCCTTCAGGGATCCACAGAGAACTGAGATGGACAGTAACAGGCAGCAGCCAAATGGTAAGTAGTCTGCCAACACTAAAATTCAGATTGTAAGTAGATTGCTTAAAGTCACCCTAGATGATGTCTAACTGACCCAGTACCCCAACACTAATTTAATGTTCATTGAACCTCCTGGCAGGTCTCCCACAATGTCTTTCAGCACTGCAGTCTCTCTGGCTAGTACCATAAACCAACCCACTTGTCTGTGCGACCTGTGTTCCAGGAAGGTTGTCAGTGCTGCTATCACCATCAGTCATTATTACAGCACTAAATATGACACACATTTGAACTTCTTGGCACAGTTCCTCCATAGCCTTGACTCTTTACACCTCTGTAACTTCCATCCAATCTCAAATATACATCTGTTCAAAAAATAAAAGTAGCAAACATCCAACTTTAACAATAGCTTCTACAAAAAATATCTTCTCCACTGCTGTCAGTTGTCACTTGATCTATACAGAGCACTGAACCAGTGTCCTTCCATACCCTTTCAAAGTTTCTATCCATTTGTGACTTTGGTTGGGTGAGAGTCATATCCCTGCTGGACCTTTTGTTTCATATATTCTCATTGGCATTTTAACACTGATAAGGATTCTGCAAGTTAAGACCAGCCTAAATGGGGTTATGATATACTCAAAGACTACTTAGCTTCATCGGCTGGACTTAGTGATAAGCGCTCAGCAAGCAATGCTGTAAGAAACCATTGCATACATATATGGTGCCTCAAGAGTCTTTCCGGTATCTACTGCTCTGCCTTGTCCCACATCTTGTGGACAAGGACACGATGCAAACATGTCTGTTAAACACGGCATTGGTAACAACAAATGCACATAATGACAGTTGGGTTACCATTGCTCTTTCCTGACATATGTCACAAGTTGTGATTGTCTGTGGCTCCATGTTACAGTCCTCTTCAAGAAGATAAGGTATGGCTTACAATTTATAAAATCTAGCACACACTTCTAGTTAGTTTCTTCCTCAGGCAACACTTTGATTTCTGTCTTTGGTACTCAGTAGGCTGTACATTACAAGTTTAAATAGGCAAGATTCACTGGTCCCCACAATGTTCAATTTCCTTCAACAGAACTATTGGTAATGCTTTCAACTTTTCAGGTACTGGACCAATGTTCTAGACTTGCTTGTGCCATTGTGACTGGTTGGGCAGACTGAAGGGCCACTGCATTTTCACCCAACATCTCACATAGACCAGGCATTCAATAATTTATCTTGCTGGCTTAAGTGACAAAGTTGAATTTTGACTTTGTTTACTTATATTTATGCATGTTGTCTGTCCATCTCACCATTTCCTTCTTATTTTATTAAAACAGAGACAACTCGTGGCAGCCCTTCTTATTCACCAGGCTTCTTGAGGGGTGCCATGATTGCAAGCCCCAGGATGCCAAGCCTGGTCACCAGCAGCACAGCGACTGGTGCATCACCCGGGTTCAGGGAGATGCGGAGACTGGAAATGGCCAGTCGCAGACCGCAGGTAGATGGTGAGTGAAAGCAGCTTCAATTTTTAGTTGTCATTCTGTTGCATATTGCTGTAACTTTTTAGTTTCTATATAGCATGTAAATAGATGTAACTTTTCAGTTTCTACATAGCATGTAATACTGGGGGTTCCACATCTCTTAATGCTTCCAGTTTTTGCACGAAAGCAAACTGTGACACATAAAGATAAGGGGTGAGTGCCAAAAAAGTTGAAAATTTACCTTGTACATTGAGAAACTTTATCACTTTTGCACTCTGACTGTAGAAGTAGGAGCCATAAGAGTTTTGAGAATTTACATGCATAAATTAATACTATTCATTAGAGGCACACATTTTAACTGTGTCGTTGAGAAAGTCATGCCCCATGCTCCTGTGCGATCACCATCACTGCCTTTGCACACCTGCCTTGTTTTATTTTTTTCTTCCGTTAATATTTTCTCCCAATATACATAACAACCTCCAAATTCACCTGAGGTGGTCCCTGATCTTGGTATGAAATTTAATGGTTCGATGGCATCTGTCGCTGTAGATACACATGGTATGCATGAGCTCGCCATCTGGTGTTGGGTCGGAGTGTTACAAGTTGTTTTTCTTCGAAGAAGTGTTTTCGAGTCACGGGACCGAGTGACTCCTCCTTCTGTGCTCATTGCGCATGGGCGTCGACTCCATCTTCGATTGTTTTCTTTCCGCCATCGGGTTCGGACGTGTTCCTGTCGCTCCGAGTTTCGGAACGGAAAGATAGCTGAAAACGGAAGATTTTCGACGGTATCGTTGCGATCCGGTTAGAGATAGACACATACGACGACGCGTTGAACATCGAAGCGCTTCGGTGCCCTTCGGGGTAGATTTCGGCACCCCGTCGGGGCCTAGTCGGCCCGACCGCGTGGAGAACAACGCCGATGGAACGGACCCCGTTTCGATTCTGCCCCGAATGCCACAACAAATATCCTTATACGGACCTACACTCGGTCTGTAATCTGTGCCTGTCACCCGAGCACAGCGAAGAATCCTGTGAGGCCTGTCGGGCGTTCCGGTCCCGAAAAACTCTGCGCGACCGTCGAGCGAGAAGACTGCAGATGGCGTCCACGCCAAAAGAGCGTCGACAGTTCGAGACAGAAGAGGAACAGGAGGAATCCTTTTCCATCCAGGATTCAGACTCCGACGAGCTAGACTCTACAAGAACTGTGAGTAAGACGTCGAGATCAAACCTTAAAAAAGGAAAGAAGGCCCAGGGGACGCCACTGCCAACCGGCCATGGCTCCACCCAAATTCTCGGTGACCAACAATCGGCACCGAAAAAGGCCCATTCAGTGTCGAGATCGTCCGACTCCGGTCGAGACACCGGCACGCAGCCTCCTCGAGACCGAGAGAGTGCTAAACAGAAGCATCGACACCGAGAGTTCGGTGTCGACACGGATCGACGCCGAGACAGTGGCGCCGAAGACCATAGAGGCCAAGAATTTTCGGCACAGAAAAAGAGGAAGGTTACCTCGGAGCCGAAAAAACAATCGACAGGGTTTTCGGAGCCGAAAAAAGCGACATCAGACCCTGTTTCTGGCTCCTATACTGAAGAGCATTCTATGTCTTCTCAAATGAAGAAACATAGATTTGAACAAGAACTGCAATCCACCGACGTGGATCACACGCAAAAGCGTATCTTTATTCAGCAGGGGACTGGGAAGATCAGTACCCTTCCACCTGTCAAACGAAAGAGAACGCTTCAGTTTACTTCTCAGCAACAAACAGCACAAAAGGTAATACCTCCTCCCTCACCTCCACCTGTAACTCCGACTTCGCCAACTTACACCCCGTCACATTCGCCAGCTCACACCGCCATGAGCCACGATGACCAAGATCAGGATGCGTGGGACTTGTACGACGCACCAGTGTCTGATAACAGCCCAGACACATACCCAACTAGGCCATCACCACCGGAAGACAGCACAGCCTACTCACAAGTGGTGGCTAGAGCAGCACTATTCCATAATGTGGAACTCCACTCGGAACAAGTAGAGGATGATTTTTTATTTAACACCCTCTCTTCAACCCACAGCTCCTACCAAAGCCTGCCGATGCTCCCAGGCATGCTACGCCATGCAAAGGACATTTTCAAGGAGCCAGTTAAAAGTAGGGCAGTGACGCCTAGGGTGGACAAAAAGTATAAGGCGCCTCCTACGGACCCTGTATTCATCACCTCTCAGCTGCCACCAGATTCTGTGGTGGTAGGGGCTGCCAGAAAACGGGCAAATTCACACACTTCTGGGGATGCACCTCCCCCAGATAAAGAAAGTAGGAAGTTCGATGCAGCCGGGAAGAGGGTTGCTGTCCAAGCAGCAAACCAGTGGCGCATCGCAAATTCACAAGCGCTGCTAGCGCGATACGACAGAGCCCACTGGGATGAGATGCAGCATCTCATTGAACATCTCCCAAAAGATCTGCAAAAAAGAGCAAAACAGGTTGTTGAGGAGGGTCAAAACATTTCCAACAATCAAATACGCTCCTCCATGGATGCAGCAGACACGGCCGCAAGAACCATTAATACGTCGGTTACCATCCGTAGGCACGCATGGCTCAGAACGTCTGGATTCAAGCCAGAAATTCAGCAGGCAGTGCTTAACATGCCAGTAAACGAAAAACTTCTGTTCGGTCCGGAGGTCGACACAGCCATAGAAAAGCTCAAGAAGGACACTGACACTGCCAAGGCCATGGGCGCACTCTATTCCCCGCAGAGCAGAGGATCTTATAACACCTTCCGCAAAACACCTTTTAGAGGAGGGTTTCGGGGTCAGGCCACACAAGCTAGCACCTCACAGTCCGCACCGCCCACCTACCAGGGACAGTACAGGGGAGGTTTTCGGGGCCAGTATAGAGGGGGGCAATTCCCTAGGAATAGGGGAAGATTTCAAAGCCCCAAAACCACTACCAACAAGCAGTGACTCACATGTCACACACCCCTCCCACACAACACCAGTGGGGGGGAGGATACGTCAATATTACGAAGCATGGGACAAAATAACTACAGACACATGGGTCCTAGCAATTATCCAGCATGGTTATTGCATAGAATTCCTGCAATTCCCTCCAGACATACCACCAAAATCACAAAATTTAACAAAATACCATTCACAGCTTCTAGAGATAGAAGTTCAAGCACTACTGCAAAAAAATGCAATAGAATTAGTACCAAGCACACAAATAAACACAGGAGTTTATTCACTGTACTTCTTGATACCAAAAAAGGACGAAACACTGAGACCAATTCTAGACCTCAGAGTAGTAAACACATTCATCAAATCAGACCACTTTCACATGGTCACACTACAAGAAGTGTTACCATTGCTCAAAAAACACAACTACATGACAACCCTAGACCTCAAGGACGCATATTTCCATATACCAATACATCAATCACACAGGAAATATCTAAGGTTTGTATTCAAAGGAATACATTACCAATTCAAAGTATTGCCTTTTGGTTTAACAACCGCTCCAAGAGTATTCACAAAATGCCTAGCAGTAGTCGCTGCACACATCAGAAGGCAGCAAATACATGTGTTCCCGTATCTAGACGACTGGCTAATCAAAACCAGTTCGCTCACACAATGTTCAAACCACACAAATCAAGTCATACAAACCCTCTACAAACTAGGGTTCACCGTCAACTTTGCAAAATCAAACATTCTGCCAAGCAAAGTACAGCAATATCTAGGAGCCATAATAGACACGACAAAAGGAGTAGCAACGCCAACTCCACAAAGGATCCACAATTTCAACAGGGTCATTCAACACATGTCTCCAAACCAAACAATACAAGCAAGAACAATACTACAGCTCCTAGGCATGATGTCCTCATGCATAGCCATTGTCCCAAACGCAAGACTGCACATGAGGCCCTTACAACAGTGCCTAGCCTCACAGTGGTCTCAAGCACAGGGTCACCTTCTAGATCTGGTGTTGCTAGACCGCCAAACTTACCTCTCGCTTCTATGGTGGAACAGTATAAATTTAAACATAGGGCGGCCTTTCCAAGACCCAGTGCCAGAGTACGTAATAACAACAGATGCTTCCATGACAGGGTGGGGAGCACATCTCAATCAACACAACATAAGAGGACAATGGAACATACATCAAACAAAACTGCATATAAATCATCTAGAATTATTAGCAGTTTTTCAAGCACTAAAAGCTTTCCAACCAATCATAACCCACAAATACATCCTTGTCAAAACAGACAACATGACAACGATGTATTATCTAAACAAACAAGGAGGAACACATTCAACGCAGTTAAGCTTGTTAGCTCAAAAAATATGGAAGTGGGCAATCCACCATCAGATTGGTCTAATAGCACAGTTTATTCCGGGGATCCAGAATCAGCTGGCAGACAATCTCTCTCGAGATCACCAGCAAGTCCACGAATGGGAAATCCACCCACAGATTCTGTACACCTACTTCACACTCTGGGGAACACCACAAATAGACTTATTTGCAACAAAAGAGAACGCAAAATGCCAAAACTTCGCGTCCAGATACCCACACAAGCAATCCCAAGGCAATGCCCTATGGATGAACTGGTCAGGAATATTTGCTTACGCTTTTCCTCCTCTCCCTCTCCTTCCTTACCTAGTAAACAAATTGAGTCAAAACAAACTCAAACTCATTTTAATAGCACCAACTTGGGCAAGACAACCCTGGTACACAACACTGCTAGATCTGTCTGTAGTACCACACATCAAACTGCCCAACAAACCAGATCTGTTAACGCAACACAACCAACAGATCAGACACCCGGACCCAGCATCGCTGAATCTAGCAATCTGGCTCCTGAAATCCTAGAATTCGGACACTTACAACTTAGCCAAGAGTGTATGGAAGTCATAAAGCAGGCCAGAAGGCCATCCACTAGACACTGCTACGCAAGTAAGTGGAAAAGATTTGTTTGGTACTGCCATCATAATCAGATACAACCGCTAGATGCAACTCCAAAACATATAGTAAATTACTTGCTCCATTTACAAAAAGCAAAGCTAGCCTTCTCTTCTATTAAAATACACCTTGCAGCAATATCTGCATACCTGCAAACTACCTATTCAACTTCCTTGTATAGGATACCAGTTATCAAAGCATTTATAGAAGGGCTTAAAAGAATTATACCACCAAGAACACCACCTGTTCCTTCATGGAACCTAAACGTGGTTCTAACAAGACTCATGGGCCCACCTTTCGAACCCATGCACTCTTGCGGAATACAATTCCTAACCTGGAAAGTTGCCTTTCTCATCGCCATTACATCTCTAAGAAGAGTAAGTGAAATTCAAGCGTTCACAACACAAGAGCCTTTTATACAAATACATAAAAATAAGGTCGTCCTACGACCTAATCCAAAATTTTTACCAAAAGTTATTTCACCATTCCATCTAAATCAAACGGTAGAACTACCAGTATTTTTCCCACAGCCAGATTCTGTGGCTGAAAGAGCACTACATACATTAGATGTCAAAAGAGCATTAATGTACTACATTGACAGAACAAAGAACATCAGAAAAACTAAACAGCTATTTATTGCATTCCAAAAACCTCATGCAGGTAACCCAATATCAAAACAAGGTATAGCCAGATGGATAGTTAAATGCATCCAAATCTGCTACCTTAAAGCAAAAAGACAACTGCCCATTACTCCCAGGGCACATTCCACAAGGAAAAAAGGTGCTTCAATGGCCTTTTTAGGAAACATCCCAATGCAGGAAATATGTAAGGCAGCCACTTGGTCTACGCCTCACACATTCACCAAACACTACTGTATAGATGTGCTATCCGCACAACAAGCTACAGTAGGTCAAGCTGTATTAAGAACTCTATTTCAGACAACTTCTACTCCTACAGGCTAAACCACCGCTTATGGGGAACTAACTGCTTACTAGTCTATGCATACCATGTGTATCTACAGCGACAGATGCCATCGAACTGAAAATGTCACTTACCCAGTGTACATCTGTTCGTGGCATCAGTCGCTGAGATTCACATGGACCCACCCACCTCCCCGGAAGCCTGTAGCAGTTCAGAAGTTACCTTCAATTTTGTACATTTGTATATATATTACTTAATCCTTTAATAGGTACATACTTACATTTTTCATTGCGCGGGCACTATTACTATAGTACAACTCCTACCTCACCCTCTGCGGGGAAAACAATCGAAGATGGAGTCGACGCCCATGCGCAATGAGCACAGAAGGAGGAGTCACTCGGTCCCGTGACTCGAAAACACTTCTTCGAAGAAAAACAACTTGTAACACTCCGACCCAACACCAGATGGCGAGCTCATGCATACCATGTGAATCTCAGCGACTGATGCCACGAACAGATGTACACTGGGTAAGTGACATTTTCATTCAAGACTATGCTCTGCTGGTCACTATGCCTTATAATCAAGAGTGGCTGTTACCCCTCATATTAGGTATTGGAAGGACTGGCGGTTTGGAGAAGCTGATTGATTGTTTACTAGTATGGATGTTTATGCATCCTCTGCTGGTAAGGAAGCCGCAAACTTGTCCTTTCCTTCTGAAATCTGACCAATCCTTCATACATTCATTCCTTGTCTTCGATTGTGCAAGTAATGAGTGGTGTATGGAGTGACATGTCAGAATTTGTAACATGTTGGACAAGAGAAGGCGAGCAGTATGACTGTAAGTTGTTTCACAGGAAAATGTATGTTAATAACTTGTCAGTTGAAGATATGAGCTTGTCTAGAAAGAGTGTGGTTTCCTTCCAGGTTGCCTTCACATTTAAGAGCTACAACTTTGCTGTAGACTTAAACACATTGGACTCAATCTGGCAGAAATGCAGGCATCATTTAATATTTGGAAGGTAGTCTGCTAGTTCAGTGAAGGCCTTTGTCTGCTTTACTGTGGCAAAGGACCTGCCATTATAATTAGAGATTTCCCTCCACATCTGGCCAACCAGCGGGATCTCCATGCCCCAGTGCATCCTCCGGCACAGCAAACGCACAAAAGGCAGCGGAAAATACTGAGCAGGACTCCTTGTTTTTTTTCGTGATGCACAGCTTTTAAAATTTGTTTCCAGATTTTGTTTTGTTTTTCACAAACTCCTAAAACAGGAGTTAGTTTGTAACAAAGCAAATTATCATTGACCTTGGTGATTTGTTTTGAAAAACAAAATAATAATGGCCCTGACATAAAGTAGATTTTCTCTCTGCCTGTGAGGTCCATTGTTTGTTTCTCTTGTCTAGGCAGAGAAAATGATTGAAGTGACTGACAGGACCCTCACCTGTCTGTGCCATCAAAAACCTTGCTTCCTCCTCCCCACTGTAATTGTAATTGTAATTGAAAATGGCGAGTCACCAGTTTCGCTGGATGGGAGTACCTCAAGTTTTACACTAACCCATTAGAAGTTTACTGCTCCAACTAGCTTCCACTCCATATTTTGGACATTAGCCTTAATATTAGGTTTTTGTATACAATATATTTGGCTTATGTACAAGATATAATTATATCCTAGTTGTTTTTTCTGAAGACTTTTTCGTTTTGTTTTGCTTTGTCTGTTAGTATCTGTTAGATACACCTGGAATCAGTGCTATGGACACAGACTAGAGGCCATGTGGTCTGGTTCATTAGAATTTCCAATGTTATGACATTTATGGGTGAGCCCTTATAGCTTTTTCTATTTATTATCTTTTATAATAGTGCTTTTCTTTTGTATTTATAGTCTTTGTATTAAACAGTATTTTCTGGAGAACTTTCACCTGAGGGACTATTTCTTCTTGAGCTGGGACGTATTCTACTTGGTCTATCCCACTAAGACTGACATTGTGGGTTCTTGAGTGTGCACTCACTTGGTGAATATTTTGTTTACAAAGGAGTTTGCTGATTTGGTAGCACTGCAGTATTTTTTTATTCTGCTTTATCTTATCACTGGGTGAGTGGACTAGCGATACGTACAGGACTTTCGATTGAGCTTTTCATTATATTTTTAAATTTGTTTAGAGTTGATTTTCTGGCCAGAACCCCTCACTCTGGAAATATTTTAACCGGTTGTGGACATTTTATCGGTGCCCTGAAGAAGGTGGGTGACCTTTTGGCCGCATCGCACCGAAACTTACGTCGGCAATGTAAGCAACTACAAAGAGTTTAAAAAGAGCTGGACAGTGCATGTGAAGCACCAGATGTCTGCAATGCACACAATCAAAGTTTACTGAAGGAGGAAACAATATAAGAGCCTCTAGAAGAACTGGATAATTGAGAGAAGCTTTTAGGCTATCCTAAGACACGAGATAATAAATGAAGGACTTTATGCATAAATAATATTTGATAAATAGGCCCTCATTACAACCCTAGCAGTTGGTGTTAAAGCTACAGTAATACCGGCAACAGGCCGGCGGTAAAAAAAAAATGGGATCACGACCACGGCAGAAACCGCCAAAACATACAGCCACTTTAACACTCCGACCGCCACAGCGGTAGCAACAAACACTGCAGCAGTAACCGCCAACAGTCAGGGGGAAGACAATGTACCGCCCACCCCATCACAACCCGCCCATCCGCCAGCTTTTCCAGGGCAGTACCAACGCCTTCAAAAGACGGCGGAAACAGTACTTGGAAGGGAAACCACTCACCTCTCGACACTCAACGAAGAACCAGGACGCCATGGAGCCCGAGCTGCAGGTCCTCCCCATGCTGGTCTACCTCCTCATCTACCAGAAGTACCAACAGCGGTGGTGACGACAACGGTGAGTCCTGCACCTGTAGACAGGGGAGGGGAGAGGAAAAAGAGAGTGACACACACACGCCACACCCCCACCCTCACCCACAACACCAATCACACAAACACATGCATCAACATTACATTTACACCCCGTAACCCCCTGGAAGAACGCAAGGACAAAAGGAATAGAGTCAAATCAGTGATATATTAGAAATAGTCAGATATACGTAAGAATTTCGAAAACATTATTTACAAAAATATACAATATGTACATAAGGCGGTACATTGTCCACTCAAAATGGCCTTGGGCCACTGGGCCAAAACTCCTAGGCCAAGCCCACACTTGACTCCTGCCTCAATACAGAGAGAACACTGCAGGGGCATCAGGTCAAAAACACACAGGCACCTCAGGGGGAGGGTGGAGTGGGGGCACCTCAGCCGGAAGATGGGACAACGGCACTGCTCCTAGAGGGGGCTCCATGCCCACAGCGATGTTCTGGGGAGTGCAAGGCCGCAGTCTCTCAAGTGGGTGCTTTGCCCACTGGCTGGTGCTGGGGAGTGCAAGGCCATAGTCTCTCAAGTGGTTGGTTTGCCCACTGCTTGGTCCTGGGGAGTGCAAAGCCACAAGCTCTCTAGTGGGTGGTTTGCCCACTGCTTGGTCCTGGGGAGTGCAAGGCCACAGTCTCTCAAGTGGGTGCTTTGCCCACTGTTTGCTCCTGGGGAGTGCAAGGCCACAGTCTCTTTAGTGGGTGGTTTGCTCACTGCTTGGTCCTGGGAAGTACAAGGCCACAGTCTCTCAAGTGGGTGGTTTGCCCACTGCTTGCTCCTGGGGAGTGCAAGGCCACAGTCTCTCAAGTGGATGCCTTCTTCCACTGGTTCTGGAGGGGGCTTTGTGCCCAGTGTGCTTCATCCTGCCAAGGATAGGGTGAGTGGATGCATTTCTCCACAGGTTCTGGAGGGGGCTTTGTGCCCTGTGTGCTTCATCCTGGCAAGGAAGGGGGTGAGTGGATGCATTTCTCCACTGGTTCTGGAGGGGGCTTTGTGCCCAGTGTGCTTATTCCTGGCAAGGAGGGGGGTGAGTGGATGCATTTCTCCACTGGTTCTGGAGAGGGCTTTGTGCCCAGTGTGCTTCATCCTGGCAAGGAGGGGGGTGAGTGGATGCATTTCCACACTGGTTCTGGAGGGGGCTTTGTGCCTAGTGTGCTTCATCCTGCCAAGGAATAGGGTGAGTGGATGCCTTCTTCCACTGGTTTTTGAGGAGACTTGGTGCTCAGAGTGCTTCATCCTGCCAAGGATAGGATGAGTGGATGCATTTCTCCACTGGTTCTTGAGGGGGTTTTGTGCCCAGTGTGCTTCATCCTGGCAAGGAGGGGCTGAGTGGATGGCTTTTTCCACTGGTTCTGGAGGGGCTCTGTGCCCAGTGATGCAACACTTGGGGTGCAGCAGTTCACAGTCCCTCACCTGGCTGTCTGAGGAACGGGATTTGCAGGGACCAGGTTGCATGATAGTCCATGGAGGCAGGGCTAGACTCCATCTGGCTACGGCTGCAAACTGGTGGTAGTGCCGGGGCTGGTGGGGGTGCTGCCAGTGGTGGAGGGAGGCTCCAGCCCATCTCCTGCAGCCTCGGACGGCTGCCCGCTGGGGCTGCTGTCAACGATGCAGGTGGCGGTGCTTGCGGCGGGGACTGCGGCGGTGCTAGCGGCGGGGACTGCGGCGGTGCTAGCGGGGTGGAGGTGGCCGTGCTGGCCGTGGTGCAGGTGCTGGTGCTGCCAGTGGTGGAGGGAGGCTCCAGCCCTTCTCCTGCAGCCTCGGACGGCTGCCTACTGGGGCTGCTGACAGTAGTGGTGCTTGCGGCGGTGCAGGTGGTGGGGCTTGCAGCGGTGCTAGCGCTGGGTTCTGGCTACCCTTGCCCGAGGGGAAGGACTGGGAAGGCGGGGGAAGGGGTAGGGAAGAGGTCAATGTTTGCCAGGAAAAGCTACTTAGGGACACTGGAGCGGGAAGAGGGAGAGGGTTTGGGAGTGGAGGAAGAGGGAGTTGTTGTATGAGGTGTCTGTCTGCTGAGTTTGGGTGCAGGTGCATGGGCTGGATGCTGATGTGAGGTGGATGGCTGTTGGGTGGGTGGATGTTTGCGTTTGAGTACTTTGGGAGGAGGGGTCACAGACACACTGGGAGAGGACACGGGACGTGTGCATGGATGTTGGGGTCGTGACTTGCAGGGGTGTGTTGTGATGGGCGTGCTGGCGATTGAGTTAGTGGATGATGATTTAGTGCATGCATGTGTGAGTGGAGATGCTACTGGGAGAGAGGTGGATGAGGAGGAGGAGGGTGACACATTGGAGGCAGTGGATGTTGGTGTGTCTGCATCGTGATGGTGCTTGTGTCAGTGCTTGTGAGATGAAGTGTGGTGCTTGTGTTTGCCTGAGCCACTTTTGTGTGGTGATTTGGGTGAATGCTAGTCTGAAGGTGTGCTTGGGATAGGTTGAGGTTGAGGGGATTGGGACTGGGTAGAGGAAGTTGGAGGAGGGAGGCTAGAGACAGGGACAATGGCTGCCATCAGTGCTGAGGCCAAAGCCTTAAATGCTCTCTGTTGTGCCACCACACCAGAGTGAATGCCCTCCAGGTATGCATTTGTTTGTTGCAAATGCCTCTCGACACCCTGGATGGCATTCAGTATGGTTGACTGCTCAACAGTGAGGGATCTCAGAAGGTCAATAGACTCCTCACTGAGGGCAGCAGGGCCTCCTGGGTGAGCGGGCACGGGAAACACGCTGAGGGGCTGTTGGGAGGGCGGTGCTGGGTGGGCGGGGTGGCGGCTGTACCTGTTGTTGGGGTGGGCACAGAGGTGTCTGCCACCGCCAGGGAGCTTCCATCGGAGGAGTCGTCGCTGTCTGTGGTGTCCCCTCCTGTCCCCTTCGTGATGCTCCCCTCGCCCTCCGTCCCACTGGTGCCCTTACCATCAGTGGATTCGTCCTCCAGGCCCATGTGGGATGCAGCTCCCTCCGTCGCCGGTGCCTCTGCTCCTCCGCCAGATTATGCTAATGCACACAAGGACAGAGTGACAAAACAGAATGTGAGGGAGAGACAGAGGATACACTTGGTCAATGCCAGCAACAACACTACCGTTGGCTTACACAACTCATAGAGAGCAGCCCTATGCACTAGGCCATGCACTACCAGTTACTAAGATAGTCACAAGCCCATGGGGTACAATGCCTATCACCAATAGCTGCACACCTGAAACCCACAGGACCCTGCCCAATAGTAGATGAACACCAACACTATTGGGGGTGGATTGCTTCAAAGTCTGCCCAACAAGGGACCTATCCTGCCACGTTCGCCCTGGCTTAGGGGTACCCACAGCCCACATCCCCCACCCAGGTAAACCTTAACGCATGCACAGTCATGTATCTGAATCTCTATTCACCCCCTTGTGGCTGCTGTGATGCCTTCAGCGCCCATCCATCTCTGGATAGGCCACCGCCAGAATGCAGAACATCAGGGCGGTCAGGGTACGACAGGCACGCCTTCCTCGTTGGGAGGCCAGCCCCAGCTGGGCCTCCGCCGTCTTCCTTACCCAGCGGCGCAGGTCCTCCCACCGTTTGTGGCAGTGGGTGCTCCGCTTGTCAAAGACCCCCAGGGTCTGCACTTCCTTGGCGATGGCACGCCAAATACTCTTTTTCTGATGGGCGCTGACCTGCATGGAAAAGACAGCAGAAAAGGGCATTCGTTAACCGTCTAGACCGTCACACTCATGGCCCACCACATCCCTCTCATCCCCTGACGCACATACATTGACCACCATACATGCATCACTCTGGCCAGGATGCCTCAACACCCCCCACATGTGGCTTGCACACACAGCAATCCATACATTCATGGCCCATGCATCATGCTCACAGTGTACTCACCTGTTTGTCTGGAGGACCGTAGAGTAACGTGTACTGGGGTAGGACCACATCCACCAGTTTCTCCAACTCCTCTGCAGTGAAGTCAGGAGCCCTTTCCCCGGACACATGAGCCATTGTCGCCTCCAGACACAGGTCACAGCAGCACTTGCAGTGTAGGTCCTCTCCTGTTGAAGGTCAGTTAGCAAATGAGTGAACAGATAGAAAATGGCGGTCACGTCCTCGGCGGTGCGTACCATCACTGCCGGCATATATCGCCATTGGCTCCTGGAACCCATAGGGCCCAATGATAACCAATGCGAAATTGCGCTGCGGTCATCGACCACCTTCCACAACGACGCACAATGTCAGCGGAATTACCTCATTTCCACTTGTCCATCCTCAAGGTCAGGCAGCCGCCATTTCAGGGATGCACAAGCCATGGCACCTAACTGCATCACAGCAGACATTGGCACAGCAACTGACTCTCAGATTCACATACAGGTTCTGTAAAGTAAAAGATGCATCATTATTTCAATTGATGTGTGAATAAGACCCTCTGCTCACTGTTTTCCTCCATAGGCTTCTGCCGCTGAGGATGAAAATGCGATGGCGACATCCTCCGGTGTACAGACCCCTGGTGGACCTTACGACTATGGAGGACAGACACATTATCCTAAACTCCAGACTTGATCGGGCCACAATCCAAGAACTGTGTGCCCAGTTGGAGCCAGACCTGATGTCAGCTATCTCCCAGCCCACAGGTAGCCCCCCTCTAGTGTAGGTCCTGTCAGTGCTCCATTTCCTGGCAAAGTGGTTCCTTCCAAACAACAGTGGCCATGGCATCAGGGATGTCTCAGCCAATGTTCTCAAACATGTTGACCAGAGTGTTGTCGGCCCTGCTGAAACACATGCACAGCTACATTGTATTCCCCCAGGTGGAGGATTTGGCCACAGTGAAAGCTGACTTTTGTGCCCTGGGACATATCCCCAACATCATTGGTGCCATAGATGGTACACATGTAGCATTTGTCCCACCCTGGAGAAATGAACAAGTCTTCAGTAATAGAAAAAGCTATCACTTTATGAATGTGCAGATGGTGTGTTTGGCGGACCAGTACATCTCCCATGTGAATGGCAAGTTTCCTGGCTCTGTGCATGATGCCTTAAGGAATAGCAGCATCCCATATGTTATGGGCCAACTCCAGAGGCACTGGGTGTGGCTAATAGGTGAGCCCAAGGTCACCACCCAGTATAAGATTGTGTCTGGGTATGTGGTTGTCCCTTAGGGTTAGTGTGTGTCTAACAGGTATCCCTCGATATTTGCAGATGACTCTGGTTACCCCAACCTCTCATGGCTACTGACCCCAGTGAGGAATGCCACATCAAGGGCAGAGGAACTTTACAATGAGGCACATGGATGAACAAGGAGGATCATTGAATGAACCTTTGGCCTCCTGAAGGCCAGGTTCCGGTGCCTCCATCTGACAGGTGGATCCCTGTACTACTCACCGAAGAAGGTGTGCCAGATCATCGTTGGATGTTGCACAACCTGGCCTTGAGACGCCAGGTGCCTTTTCTGCAGGAGGATGAGCCTGGAGATGGTCTTGTGGCAGCGGTGGAGCCTGGAGACAGTGAGGAAGAGGAGGCAGAGGAAGAAGATGTGGACACCAGAAGTAATATGACTTCCAGTGGCACACAGGTAAGACACTGTAACTTCACTTTAAATTTCAGTTTTCTGTTGGATATTGTACATGGCAGCCTGATGTCTGTATGTCTATGGCCACTTACTGTACCCTTTGGCAAATCTATTTTCAGATCTCTGTGGCCCACTATAGCTCCTGGTATGTTTACTGCTGCCCACTAAAGGTCATACCAATGTATAAATTATTGTATAAATGACTTGCAATGTTTTCGGAATGTTGTACTAATACATGATTCAATCATTTGACAGACTCCCGATTAGTATTTATTCCAAAGGTGTTTAAGTGCTCATATGTAGAGGGGGATGTCCAATGGGCTGGGGTGATGGTGGAGGAATGTCCCGTTAGAGTCCAGTCTCTTTGTATCACAGGTGCATTGTCCAATGGGGCATAGGAAGGGGAGTAATGGCAGTTCAAATTGGACAGGGTGACAGAGTGGGACAGAAGGGTCACAATCAGGAGAGTCTTATTTCCTGGCGGGGTCTTGGCAATGTTCTCTGGCTTCTGCCTGGATCGCAGGGACCGTTTGCAGGGTGGTTCTCCTTCTGCAGAGGGTGGGGTGCTGGTGGCCTGTTGGTCCTGTGGTGGGGCCTCCTGTCCACTAGCACCAGCAGAGGTGGAAGGCTGTTCTTAGGTGTGGCTAGTGTCAGGGGCCCTTTGGTGTGTCACTGCCTCCCTCATGGTCTTGCCCATGTCTACCAGCACCCCTGCAATGGTAACCAGGATGGTGTAGATGTTTTTGAGGTCCTCCCTGATCCCCTGGTAATGTCCCTCCTGCAGCCGCTGGGTCTCCTGCAACTTGTACAGTATTTGGCCCAGGGTCTTCTGGGAATGGTGGTATGCTCCCAGGATGTTGGAGAATGCCTCCTGGAGAGTGGGTTACCTGGGCCTGTCCTCCCCCTGGCGCACAGCAGTCCTCCCAGCTTCCCTGTTGTCCTGTGCCTCTGTCCCCTGAACCGTGTGCCCCCTGCCACTGACCCCAGGTCCCTAATCTTCCTGTGTTTATGGGGTTGCCTGAGGTCCCTGTAGTGGTAAACACACTGCTGATTGACGTGTCCTGGGGACAGTAGCATGGGCCCGCTGGGTGGGTGCTGTCCTTTGCTGATGGGGGCGGCTCTGTGGTGGGTTGGGACTGGCAGGGTAACTGACTTTCCAGAGGTCCCTGATGGGCCAGGTTTTTCATCCTGATCCAGGCGTGCAGAGCTGCTGTCATCACTGTGGGCCTCCGCTGGGGGAGGACTGGATGTTGGTGGCAACTCCTCTCCGGTGACGTTGAGTAGGGGTCCTGTGGGATGGAAATGCAGTGTTATTGAATCTGCATGTGCCATCTTGTGCATGGGTTTGTTTCCCTGTATGGTTGGGATAGCCCTGGCAGCTTAGGCTTGTGTGCGTGGTGATTTTGTGGGTTAGGTGATGCTCTCTAATGGGCATGCTATCGTGATGAGTGTCCATGCAGGGCTTGGTTTTGGGATGGGTGGGTTGTGATGGTGGGGTACATGTGAGGTGGTGGAGTGATGGGGTGAGGGTAGGTGTAGGAGTTTGTGATGGCATGCAGGTAGAGTGGGGGATATAGTAGTAAAAATTTGACTTCCAGAGTCCAGTACTCCTGCGAGGCCCTCAGGATGCATTATTGCCAAGGCTTGCTCCTCCCATGTTGTTAGTTGTGGGGGAGGAGGTGGGGGTCCACAGCCAGTCCTCTGTACGGCTACCTGGTGTCTTGCAACCACGGAACATACCTTCCCCTGTAGTTCATTCCACCTCTTCCTGATGTCATCCCTTGTTCTGGGGTGCTGTCCCATGGTGTTGACCCTGTCCACGATCCTCTGCCATAGCTCCATCTTCCTAGCAATGGACGTTTGCTGCACCTGTGATCCGAATAGCTGTGGCTTTGCCCGTATGATTTCCTCCACCATGACCCTTAGCCCCTTCTCTGAAAACCTGGGGTGTCTTTAGAGTGCCATGGATGTGGTGTGAGTGAAATGTGTGGGGTGATGTGTTGTGGTGTGATGTGCGTGGATGGTGTATGTGTGATGGTGTTATGTGGCTTAGATTGATTGGGTGCTCCTGGCTTGTGTCTCTCTGTGTCGGCAATTTTTTTTTTCGTTGAAAGGGTTGTGAGTAATGTGGGTGTGTGTTTTATAGTGGTATGAGGGTGTGGTTGTGTGTCAGATGTGTCAATGTGGTGTAGTTTTGTAAGTGTGTGTATATTTTGAGCGCGGCGGTGTGTACCGCCAATGGTTTACCACGGTTGAAAGATCTCTGCGGTGATTCGTGGGTCATGATACTGTGGGCGTATTCCTGTTGGTGTAACGGTGTGGGTTTTGATACCGCCAATTTATCACTGTCCTTTGGTCTGGCAGACTTGTGTGGGTCTGTATAGTGGCGGATTTCACAGTGTGGGTCATAATACCCGTAGCGGAATACCGTCACAGTATGTTGGCGACCGTCAGCACAGCCATAGGCGCCATTTACCACCAGGGTTGTAATGAGGGCCATAGTGTTGATATGATTTTTAATATTGATGCACCTATGTACTGTTTCAGTTATTTGCCTATGCCATTTAGGTTTTATTTTTGTATGAATATTTGAGGTATATGTGAGTATGAATGGTGAGGAGTGAGAGTTTTCCAGTTGTTTTTAGAGTGTTCGTCTGCAACTTTATATATGTATATGTTATATATTTATGTGTTAATATTAGAAATAAACATTACTTGTATTATTTATGTTTTGTAGCTCAAAGTCTTAGTTTTATCATTTGGTTTGGATTCTTTTTAAAACGCAGAAAGGAGATGGGTTTTGCTTTTCTCTTTATTATTGCAGGAGATTCAGAAAATACAGTGTCATCTAAAACGGTTGCCTTATTTATGCAATCATTTAGTCAGAACATTATATTTGCAGTCACAAGCAGTTGTTGCTCCCATACGCAGTAAAAACGCTGACAGGCAATGTTAAAATCATTTGCACTGTAAACAAACTTGGTCATGAGATTTCATGCTCACAACTGGAAGAAAATGCTACCGCCTTGTGTCTTCAGAAACTTGCTGCTACCTTAAATGAGCAAAGTGTTCTTTCAGATGACATTCAGCCTCATGTTTTCACTAAATTAGCATGGGATAACATTGATAGGCTGGAAGAGAGTCTTACTGGTAAGGGGGCAGTTCATCAAGTCAACGGTATAGCTGTGTAGCCCAAGTGATTTGGACCACAAGATTTTAAAGCTCCTATCTCAAGCTTTGAGAAACAAAAGCAAAGAAAATTGACCACCACGAATACTGAAGAATTGTTCATGTATGTTTTTGCTGAATGAGTTGGGCCTCAGCCATTGACGACAGGTACCAAAGTCATGCCTGAATGTGTTGCATAATTGAAGCTTGCACAAAATAAGAACATAATCTGGGTTGTTACAAGACAACAAGCAAGCCTCGCACGGATTATACCAAGTTGGACAGGATTTAACATAAGTAGTAGAGACCTGGTTAGTGTATCATAGAATCCCATTGGCTACTTGCCCACCATTATTGCCCCTGCAACTGAGTTGACCACGGTTTCTGACATTTTCAAACAGTCAGAGCTGATAAGAGAATCACTGCATTTGGCAAAAATTGTAGTGGTCATGGATCAAGCTTTCTACGCAAAAACAACTGGGAAAGTGTGGAAGCATAAAACAATGTACAACAGAACAATTCTGCAAATGGGCACCTTTCACACCATTCGCAATGTCATGTACATTCTTGGAAAACGCTTTCAAGATGCTGACCTCCGCAACCTTTGCATTGAAGCAAACATGCTAGTAGAAGGAACAATATCACCAGTACTAGAAGGTTGTATGTACAGTCATGCAATACGAGTACACAGGTGCATGTAAGAAGCTAAGCTATGTTGAGCCTGGCTTGGTTGGAATTCATCCCCTGGATGGAGAAGAATTACGAAGAGAACATTCAGGTAGTCTACTTTTTTATTGAGGATGTTAATGACTTTGCAAAAGACCAGTGCCTATAGAGATTGGAAGACCTCTTGTAGAATGCTGCCTTTGCCAAAGTAAAACAGCTTTGGGATGTATTCCTGGAACATCTTAGTCATGAAAATGGAGATCTCTCTGCATTTTGGATGTCATATGTAGATATTGTTGAAAATGTCTTGCTGGTTGTAATGCATGCTGCTCGAGAAGGAAATTGGCATTTACAGCTTACCGCCATACGCTCTATGATCCCATGGTGTTTTGTGTATGACAGAATGAACTACGCTAGATATCTTCCTGTATACTGTGCCCAAATGGCATTACTTGCAGTGAAGCATCCAGAGATGCACCACAACGTCATCAACAGATACTTTTCAGTTCAAATGTCAGATGTTAATCCGTTTCTTGAATGTTACTTCTATCACTTGATCAACCATAATTCATCCAGAGACACAGAGACACCTAGTGGTAGGACAAGGTTCCACCTCAAGGCGGGTGCTGTGAAAAGATATTAAATGATGGCTGAACACAGAAGTGCCTTTTTTAGGTCAGATAAGGGAATTGATTTGTGACATCTGATCTTACTCACGGAGACCTACATAAGTCACAATTTGAAAAAGATGAAGATACTGTTACAAAAGCTGTTAGTCTGGTTCATTGCTGGATAAACCCATTTGTTAGGCCAGAGATCTCATTAGTGTATCCATGCCAAAAAGGGCGTCTCAGGACATTGTATTTGACATAATGAAGGCGCATGACATAGGTGAACAGTGCTATACAGACTTCAAATCTGAGCGATTTGAGAATAATCCACCTATTAAGAAGTTTCATGACCCAATGAAAATGAGCAAACTAAAAACCTTCATTAACATGTCCAAGAAGAAGGCAGTAAACAGCAATGGCAAGACAGCCAACGTGAATTCAGCCAAAGTACTATTTGGTTGAATCATTGTGAAGGCACAGATTCTGAACCTTCAAATGGGAGATGTAGTCTATCATCCATTAGGACCTTTGCCATGGGCTTTAGCAACTCCAGAAGGTCTCTTGCGAAAGAGAAACAAAGCTGTTTTAGCAACATACTTGAAGGAAAATGTTACCCCTGCTGAACAAATACCTGGAAATTCACCCACAAAGATTGATAGTATGGTTCTTGTTCAGAGAGTAAAAGGAGAGGAATAAAACTTTAGTGAGGTGGCTATATCTGTCTAGTCCATGGCTTTGCGTGAAGGAAATAGGAGTCAAACAGTCGATGTTGTATTTCATTGGTACAATGAGACATCTAGAAAGAACAGCAAAAGGATAATCGTGGTGAAGAACTCAGGGCACCAGCTACAGGGCATTCCACCTTCCCAGATTGTCAGATAGTGGCGGAATTTCCTAAGCCACTAAGGAATAAAACAACTCTTTGCATTTCTTGTTAACAAGGAGGAAGCCAGAGTTTTTTTTTTGTAAAACTTAAGAATAAAACATTGTTCGCAAACTGTGAAGATAAATGCTACAAAATCACATCTGAAGGGAGCCACAAAGTGCCCGATCTCAACAGTACACACAAAGAAGAAGACAATCATTTGTTGCTGCATGCACTGTTAATGTGGGATATGAGGCAGTAATGATAAGCTCAGATAACACCAATGTGTTTATTATGTGTTTGGGATTCCATGGCAGAATCATGGCTAAATTGTTTCTGAAACGTGGTACTAAAATGCGCATGCAATTCCTTGCCACTGGGAAAATAGCTTCAACTCTTGGTAAAAATGTTTGTCGAGCTATGATAGGTCTCCACACCTTTAATGGATGTGACACAGTAAGAGCATTTGTGGGAAAAGTAAGTGCATTCAAAATCCTGTCTGCAAACAGACATACACAGGAAACATTTTTGCAGCTTGGAGACAAATGGGATCTCTTGGAAGAACTAATGACCAATTTGGGGCAATTCTCGTGCTTGCTGTATGCAGCAAAATCTTCGGTTCATCACATGAATTATTTGAGAGATCACCTATTCTGCACAAAGAAGAGTGAGATAGACAGTCATCAACTTCTACCTTGTAGGGACTGTCTGAAGAAACATGCTGAACGTGCAAGTGATCAAGCAGCTTAAGCAAGAGATGGCTTCTGAATAATCCAATGACACTACCAATTAGGAGAGGGTGGAAGTTGGGAAAACTCGAGGGAGCAGAGCAACTGGTAGAGGACTGGGTGGAGGGGCAGCCTCTGTCTGCTTTCTAATTTACCTCAAGTGCACTGACCTGTGCAGACTTACCGTCTGTAAAAATCAAACAGACACAGAGAATGATGACACATATTCAGATGATGACGAATGTGAATGATAAAATTATGTTTATGTTCACTCATGACATACATTGCCGATGTAAGATGTGACAATTATTATTGAAATTGTAAGTGAAATTTATGCATATAATCTATGTCAATATATGAAGAATATAATGAAGTGTTATTATTATTATTTTAAGGACTATATTGTTATTATTACAATTAATAATCATAATTATTTTAAAATTATATTGAATTTAACCAATATGGTGGAATTAGATGTATTTTCCACTTATGATGAATTTGTATGCTGTTTATAAAAAAAATATGAAAACTATTATTTTTTTCGACTATGGTTTGCCAATCCAATAATATCAGACAAAAGGCAAAGAGTGGTGACTTGCTATCACATATTTTTCACTCTAGGCATTCATACCTTGAAAAAAAATCATGTTAGAACCCATCCCCCAAGTGATACAAGTGGCCTACATTTGGGGTCCGGGCTTATGGCCTAATAGTCTCGTGCAGCCTTTGACTCCATGTACAACAACTGCACTGTTATGTCAGCAGTCATCCTTTTCTACAGCAGGGGACACTAACACACTGTTCATTGTTTAACTAGTTACTCTGATCTGTAGGTGGAGCGGGGCGAGGTCTCATTAGAGGTGTACTGTTCCAACAGGTCAGACACTGCGGGAGGACTAGAAATGCCCATGGACCTGTGCAAACTCCTTCTCTTCTCACAACTCCGTGGCACTACATCAGCGGTCCTCATGTTATGTGCCACAGTAAACGCCTGGTTTAAGGAAGGCATGTCCACGGCCTATCAGACACAGGGAGGGGATAGGCTGGACCTCCATTCTTGACTTCATTATCTGCATCCCCAACAACCCAGTTTTGATTGGTTTTATGTTGTGCACACTGAAGATGGGTAAACGTAAAGGTGCCTTGTCTAAGAACGCATCTTTTCGTTTCAAAAAGTGTTACTCATCATCTGGCATTGATACGTTCCCGAAAAAGTGGTGGGTGTCTTAACTAAAGAAGTGTGACACACACCGTTTTTATTATTGCTTTGCCGGTAGTTGGGGAAAGGGAGTGCACTATAAAGGTTAAAGGTTCCAATAGCTTGGCATTTGCTGCAGTAATTTCTTCTACCAGGAGATCAAGATCCAGTGCTTCTTTCTTAGTCATTGCAGAGGTTTTAAGACATTATGAGAACGTTGATAACACTGTTTTTATTTTGCAGACTTGCTCTGACCCATTAAGCAATCCGGTCAATAAGTTAGCAGTCAAGTAACTTATACATTTAAGTCCTTCCGACTTGAATTGTATCTCCAGAAGGTTATCATCTGTAATTCAGCATTTTTTGATAAATTGCATAACAGACGACCTTATAGAGCAGCATTTTACTACTAACCTATAATAAACTGCTTGTGAGCCACACTCAGTCTTCTCAAATCGACCTCTCAGATTCCCATTTAATGTCAAATGTTGACAAGGCTAATTTGATGAATCACACTTCTAGACTAATCAGGTTTAGTGCAGCTAACCTTGGGCGCCATTAGGCTTCTGTACAAATGTTTCTTTATAGCCCACAATATTGCCAGTTCGTGTGGCAGTTAATAACCCTGATAATCTTCAACTCCCTCCCCCAAACTACTCCCTTTGTGATTATACTTAAGAACATTCTCCCTTTGGCACAATACAATGGAGAAGACCTTTCAAAACTTACTAATAAGGTAGCGCATTGGTTCAACCATTGCTTTAGTAATTTCTGTAGTAATCAGGTTTATCATTCGGATGACAGTATGGTTTGGCGAGTGGGGGTTGAGAATTAGAGGAAATTAGAGTCTAGGGACTGCTACTTTTAGGCATCCAGATTTGGCTCCTCATATTTTGAGTCACTTTACGAACCAAAATTATGTATGCAATCAAACTCAAGTGGTTCCTCTAGGCTATTTTTACAGACCACCTATCACTAACTCCTAGGCCCTACCAACTTCCCATAGGGTGGCATACGTAGCAGAGAGGGGCCCCTCCTTTTGATCCATTCATCTTGCCTTGTTTTAAATAGATTTGCCACTCTGCCGGGGCTTGATGGAACAAACATGCAGTTTTAGTATGTAATTGGCCCCAACCTGCACACAATCATGCATGCAGATTATGGTTGTTGGACCTACTCTGTGAGAACTTCCTTAATCAGTAATGACCTCTAAAAATAATTCTGTCTTTGAATGCGGCTGGTCTATGTACAAAATTAAACAGCAATGAATGTCTTTCTTTTGTTAGCTAATGTTTCATTATTATATTACAAGTAACTTAGCTTACATCCGCTCTTCTATTGCGGACTATGTCTTCCTTGGAAACCCCTTTTTTTTTTACCCAGGCAGAGCGAAAAGTGGTCTATTAATTTGGGTGGCACTTGATTCCTGGTGTGTTATTTTAAAACATATTATTGAGCCAGCTAATATTCTTGCTATAAAACTTTCTATTAGAAAACTAGGTTCTCTTTTTACATTTAACTTTCATACAGTAATTGTAATGGGGCTAGCACCACTACCATTGGTAACTTATGCATTTCAATACTGTGTTTGTACTAGGTAGCATGACACACAAACGTATCCTGTACTTGCTCGGCTTGAAGTAGGGACTTTAATATTAAATTGGAAAGCGTGCCTCACTCTGGTGCAATTCCGGTACAGTTTAATTCTTGTCTGGACGAACATATCCTCTGAGTTTAATGTTATGTGAACTACTGGTGTAGGAAAGTGCCCCGTTTGCCATGGTTATATATCTATATATATATATATATATAATCTATCTATATATATATATATATATTACACACACACACACTTTTTGTCTGAGATCTGATGCTAACTTGACTGAGTGTGTGCTGGAATCCTGCTAACCAGGCCCCAGCACCTGTGTTATTTCCCTAAACTGTACCATTGCTTCCACAATTGGCACACCCCCGGCACACAGCTAAGTCCTTTGTAAAAGGTACCAGTGGTACCAAGGGACCTATGGCCAGGAAAGGTCCCTAAGGGTTGCAGCATGTATTATGCCACCCCAAGGGACCCCTCACCAAATACATGCACACTGCCATTGCAGCTCGTGTGTGCTGGTGGGGAAAAAAGGTAAAGTCAACATGACATCCCTCTCTGGGTGCCATGGCCACAAACCACTGCCTGTGGCATAGGTAAGTCAACCCTCTAGCAGGCGTTACAGCCCTAAGTCAGGGTGCACTATACCACAGATAAGGGCATAGTATATTCCCCTACTGTGTCTAAGTCAGTTCTTGAACATTGTAAGTGCAGTGTGACCATATTGAGTACATGGGCTGGGAGTTTGTCATTACAAACCAAACTCCACAGCTCCATGATAGCTTCGCTGAAGACTGGGCAGTTTTGTATCACACTTCTCACCTCAACAAACACAAACTGATGCCAGTGTTGGATTTATGTAAAAATGCACACAGAGGTCATCTTAGAGTTGCCCCCTGTATCTTACCCACCTATCTAGTGTGTTGTTGACTGTTCTGTGCCAGCCTGCCACTAACAGGCATGTTTCTGACCCCATGGAGTGGGAGCCTTTGTCCTCTCTAGGGCCAGGTACAAAGCCTGCTCTAGTTGGAGGCGCTTCACACATTCCCGCTGCCGGAACAGCAACACTTGGTGGTGAGCCTCATACGCTTCCTTCCATTTGCTACACTGCTGCAGCAGCACTCCAGCTAGTGGAAATGCCTGCCCCCTGCCCCCCTCTCCCTCTCCTAAGAAGGAGTGACCACTTCAGCAGAGACCACATCTAGAGTGCGTAGAGCTGAAGTGACCCCCTCCTTGCAGAATCCTCCATCTTGCTTTGGAGGAGGGTAGCCTCCCTCCCCAAAGGGAGTGGACACTCACGGACAGTAGCCATTGGCTACTGCCCTCTGACCCCTGTAACACCCCAAAATCTAGTATTTAGGGGCACCCCTGGATCTTGCTCTTCTGATTCCTAGTGACCTCAAGAACAAGAAGAACTGAAGATCCGCACCAGCAGAGAAGTCACCAGACGACAACTGACTTGGCCCCAGCCCTCCAGGCCTGTCTGCATCTTCAAGACTCCTGCTACAAAAAGGCGATGCATCCTGCAGTACCAGCAACTGCTACAAGCCCCCATAGGACTGCCTGCCCAGCAGAAGACCAAGAACTCACGAGGATAGCAGCCCTGTCCACAAAAAAACTTCCAAAAGGACTCCAGAGCCTCCCTGGATCTGCGAGTTCTGCCCAGTCTGCACCCGACCCCCACGGCCTGTGTCCAGGTGGCCCACTGCCCCAGAAAAGGTCTCCAGGCGATTCTGACCTTGAGTCCACCCTGTGTTGACCCCTCCTGACCAACATGATGACGCCGGCAGACTAATCCGGAGGACCTCCCTGACTGCGACCATATCTGACAAAGATTCCCAACACCTACAGTTACCCCTGCATTTCAGCCTCCTGGCCTTGAGGAATCAGAGCGACGGTCCAGCATCGTCCAGAGGGCTCCTCTCCTACCAGTCCAGCCTTTTGTTTCCACAACCAACTCCCTGAACCCAGCCTGCGGCATCTTTGTGGCCCCTGGGGGTTCCCTATTGAAAAACACTGGACGCCTGACGCTGTTTGCACCCTACACCCACCTCCCCGTATGTAGTTGAGGGCGTGTGTTTGGTGATGACCTGTGGCCATCTAAGCCCCCTAGGTCTGCGCCCTAAAGTTGCGGGTATTTACCTGCAACTTGTTTCTTTCTGAGTGCCCCCAGTCTCCATCGCAGTCCATAAAAACCCAACACCAACTTTGACCTCTGCACCCAGCCGGCCCTGTTTGCTGGCAGTGCACGTTTGGGGTCAACTTTAACCTTGATCTGTTGACATCCTATATTCTGAAGAATGGAATTATAAGTCGAGTATTTGAGTGTAAACTGTACTAACACTTTTCCTCCACAGGACTGCATTGCTTCCTATGAGAAATTGCACTTGTTACTTACTTGTAGTGTTTTATCTGCAAAACCCAGACAAACTACGTTTGGTATATAAGATTGATACAGATTTGCAACTGTACTTACCTGCAACAAAGATCATTTTGGTTCTAGAAATAAGGTAACAAAGTATATTTTTGCTTTATAAAAACATTGGCCTGGAGTTAGTCATTGAGTGTGTGTGTCACTTCTTGACTGTGTGAACAACAAACGCTTTGCACTACCCTCTGATAAGCCTACCTTCTCGACCACACTACCCCAAAAGAGAGCATTAGTATTATCTACTTTAGCCTCTGTTAAGCCTGTGGGGATCCACTGGACTCTATGCACTCTGTACCTCATTTTGGTATAGTACAGAACCATCTTCCTACAACTGCTAAAAAGGAATCATAGTAATGTTAAGATTTGTATAACATAAGTTCCGATTCCCATGCTTTTTCTGTGAGAGCTGTTCAAATATTATTGAATGTCTGCTTTCCTCAGCTTTTTGATCAATATTACCAGGCATTTTGATGTGATTCTTAAAGTTTATAGTGATCATAATCCTTTCATCAGCTCTTCAAACATTTCTCCCGCCGTAAGGCACAAGGATTTGCCTACACCTTTTTCAGTGATAATTTGAGGCAATTTTCATCAAATAGAGCTTCTCTGTATAATGTGATTACTATGGCATTTGAAGAGATCATTTGGTGAGAATCAGGATGCCATTATTATGGGGTCTGCCTATGACTATTTGGTCTATATTACTACACCGTTTAAAACCCATACTTGTAATATGTCCTTTAGGGATGCATTACAACGCGTGAAAACACAACACTTGCCTTTACCGAGCATTTTTTTACCCCGCATTGTTTTACCACACATATACTTCTACGGCATATGCCTTTACCCCGAAATTGATGGGCTATTCAAGGAAAGTAATAATGAGGTAAGTGTATATACATATATCTGTGTGTGTACGTGTGTGTGTGTGTGTGTGTGTGTGTATATATATATATATATATATATATATATATATATATATATACTTTTTTAATGGTAATATAAAACATACATATGTAAACATATATAATTTATTTTAATGTAAAACATATATAAATATCTACATGCATAGACACACATATATATATAACAATTTTAATTACCCTTACAACCCTAATCCCTAACAAAATCAGAGTCCAGTGGTTCCCTTACTAGTTGACAGGGACTTGCTCTAGAAGTGCCAATGTGCTCTTTAAGGGGGCAATGTGGTCAAGCAGCCTTAAGTTTATTTGAGAGGAGTGTGAAGCACTTGCAAATACACACAGAGTCTATAAATGGAACACACAACAAGAAGGAGATCCACACCAATTTACAAAAAATAACAAGTATCTTTATGTTCAATGGCATGTATAGCTGCAGATACACATGCTTTGGATAAGTCTGCCATCTAATGTTAGACTCGGAGTGTTGCAAATTGTTTTTCTTCGCAGAAGGTTTTTGAGTCACGAGATCGAGTGTCTCCTCCTCTCGGTGATAATGCACATGGGCATCGAGTCCTTTGTTAGGTTGTTTTCTTTCCACCGTTGAGTTCGGACGTATTTCCTCTTGCTCCGGTAGATCTTGGTTCAGTACTATCTGAACTTCTCTCTTCTTTTCTATAAACGTCGGTATAGTTCTTGATCGCGTTTTCCAAACTTACATTCGATCATACTGCAATCACCGGGGTCGATTAAACGCCCTTTCCAGGCAACCTCGCCCTTTTTGGGCCTACTTTGGCGCGTGGTAGTCGAACAATGTCATGCTGATGGAACGTACTCTGTTTCACTTTTGCCCTCGGCGTCACACCAAGTTTCCATTCACCAATCCGCATTCGGTGTGCAATCTCTGTCTTTCTCCAGATCACAGAGAAGATAGTTGTGAAGCTTGTCGATCCTTTTGTTCGAAGAAGACTCTTAGGGATCGAAGATCACATAGGTTGGAGATGGCGTCCAAGTCGTCGGAATAAACGCCCAACATCTTCTGTGAAGAACACGCACAAAAATAATTGGCTTATCACACAAGTTTCCATCGCAGACTCCGATTCAGATCGAGATTCCAATGGTGACAGCCAATCCATCCCACTGGCACAGTACGCAAGTACATCAGTCCCTTCCCACCAACAAAAACCAGCAAAAAAGACTTCAGCACCGTTTTTGGGTCCCCCAATGCTGGCCAGCCATGGTCAGAACCGAAAAATACAATTGGATGACCAACCCTTGGGTTCGGCACCGAAATATAAGACCAAAGTGCATTCTGCTCCGACCAAACAGCTTGCTATACCTGTTTCTGGTTTGAGCCAAAATCAGAGACCTACACCTCAGACAAACATCGCTTTCGGAGCCGACATTTTTTGCCTGAATTACACATTCGGTTTCCAATCGTTCGGAGCTGAAACCTGTAGGCTGAAAATATGCTACAGTTACTGAGGAGTCTTCTGAAATAAGGCTGATAGTAGAAGAAATGGATGCTAAATACCTAAGAACACAGGAAGAATCATAGCTTCTCTTCCTCCAACAATCAAAATCAAATTGATTTTCCAAGAGACTTTAGAAACTGGGACTCCACCTGCTAAAATATTTAAACAAAAGGAGAAACCAAAGGCACCACAACAGCCTTCACCACAACATTCTCCTTTACTCCCTGCTTCTCCACCACTAAATACTCCTCCACCTTCACCTACACAGTTTTCTCCACAATCCCCTATCTCAACACATGAGGATGATTTATATGACTATCAACAGGATATAGATCCATGGGACCTATATGATTCAGATCCCATCCCTTCTAACGATCCTGATTTATACCCTGCAAGACCATCTCCACCTGAAGATACCACTGCTTACAATCAGGTTATAGCCACGACAGCTGCGTGTCATAAGGTACAGTTACACACGTATCCCATTGAGGATGATTTTATATTTGATACTCTAACATCCAATCATAAGGAGTATCAGTGTCTTCCTATGCTCCCAGGCGTACTTAAACATGCAGAGGACATTTTCAAGGAACGGGTAAAATCTAGAATTATTACACCAAGGGTGGATAAAAAGTATAAATCTGCACCTTTTGATCCAGTTTTTATTAGAGCTGAATTGCCACCTGATTCCATAGTAGTCAGTGCAGCAAGGAAAAGAGCAGATAACCAAACTACATGGGATGCTCCTCCTCCAGACAAGGAAAATTGTAAATTTGACGCAGCTGGAAAGAGATTAGCAACTCAAGCTGCTAACCATTGGAGGATTGCAAACTCTCAAGCACTATTGGCAAGATATGATAGAGCTCATTGGGACGGAATGGAAGATTTTCTACAGTACCTTCCACCAGAACACTAGAAAAGGCACAACAGTTAGTAGCAGAGGGGCAAGCCCTTTCTAATAATAAATTAGTTCTGCAGTAGATGCAGCAGATACATCAGCAAGGCACACCTGGTTAAGGACTTCAGGGTTTAAACCAGAAATACAGCAGGCAGTGTTGGATATGCCTTTTGATAAGCAATACCTATTTGGACCAGAGGTTGATACCACCATAGAAAAGCTGATAAAATATTCTGATACAGCTAAAGCTATGGGTGCCCTTTACACCACACCTGCTTGGGGAACTTTTCATAAGCCACAGTTTACAGGTGGCTTCAAACCATCAACGTCAGAACCATGCACATCCCAACAGAAACAGGGCCACATTTTTACAACAGAGGCTCATTCAGAGGTTCTTACAGAGGAAATAATTACAGAGGGAAAGGTAAATCAATCACCCAAAGAGGTTCCTCCACCTCAACCAAACAATGACTTTTTACAGATCCCCACTCAGCATATATCTCCTGGGAGGATTACTGGAACATTTTTACCCACAATGGCAATCAATTACTACAGATCAATGGGTTCTATCAATTATCCAACATGGGTATTGCCTAGAACTTATCTCTACTCCACCAAACATTACCCCTCGCTCACACAAACTTACTCTGGAACATCACAATTTATTAAAACAGCAGGTACAATCACTTCTATTCAAAGGTGCTATACAGATGGTACCTATATCCCAACAAGGGTCGGGAGTGTATTCACTATACTTCCTCATACCAAAGAAAGATGGTACTCTCAGACCAATCTTAGATCTCAGACCCCTCAATCAGTACATTCTGTCAGAACACTTTTACATGGTCACTCTACAGGACATCATTCCCTCTACAAAAACAAGATTACATGACAGCATTAGATTTAAAAGATGCTTATTTCCACATTCCCATACATCCAACACATAGCAGGGAAGCGCTACCAATTCAAAGTACTACCCTTCAGAGTAATAACAGCACCAAGGGTGTTCACCAAATGCCTAGCAGTAGTTGCAGCATTCCTCAGAAGACGACACATACATGTCTTTCCGTATCTGGACGACAGGCTCATAGAAACCAGTACCATCCAAACCTGTCAACAACACACACAGTGTACAGTGGACACCCTACACAACGTAAGATTCTCAATCAATTATCAAAAATCTCACCAGCAGCCAGCACAAATACACCATACCTGGGAGCAATTCTGAACACTCATTCAGCATTACCATAAAGAAACCCAGTGAGGATTCAAGCTGTACACAACCTCATATCTCAACTGCAATACAGCCACACTTACACAGTGAAGTTAATCATGAAACTATTGGGAATTATGGCATCATGCATAGCAATAGTACCCAATGCACGTTTAAACATGAGACCAATACAGCAGTGTCTCTCACAACAATGGTCTCAGGCAAAGGGTCACATTCAAGATCTAGTGTTGTTGGACCGCCATACCTATCACTCTCTGCATTGGTGGAAACAACAAACGTATTAAAGGGGAGGCCCTTTCAGGACCCTGTGCCACCAACCATAATCACAACAGATGCATCATTGATAAGTTGAGGAGCCCATCTTAACAATTTTACCATACAAGGGCAATAGAACTCAATTCAACAAACTTATCACATAGACCATTTGGAATTATTAGCAGTGTTTTTTAGCACTCAAAGCCTTTCAAACACAAATCACACAAAAGGCAGTGTTAATAAGAACAGACAACATGACCACAATGTATTATCTGCAAAAACAGGGGGGGGGGACACTCATCTCAACCTCCCCTTTTGGCACAGACAATTTGGAAATGGGCAATCCACAATCACATTCAACTCTTAGCAGAGTGTATTCCAGGAATACACAATGAACTAGTGTACCTCTTAACCAGGACGCAGCAACAAGTGATTTAACAATACTTCCAAATGTGGGGAACCCCAGAAATAGACCTGTTCGCCAAAAGCGAAAACGCTAAATGCCAAACTTTGCGTCCAGGCTCCCACACCCTCAATCCAAGGGCAATGCTCTATGGATCAATTGGTCAGGGATATTTACGTACGCTTTTCCCCCTCTCCCACTAATTCCATTTGTAGTCAGAAAGATCCATCACACTTCCCTCACTATGATACTCATGGCTCCCACGTGGGAACGTGAACATTGGTACACAAAATTGTTAGATCTGTCTCTAGTGCCACATCAGAAACTACCAAACAGAACAGAGCTATTGACCCAAAACAAAGGCCAAATCAGGCATCCCAATCCCACTACATTCAACCTCGCGAGTTGGCTCCTGAGGTCATAGAATTTGGTTATCTACAACTTCCATCTGAATTTGTGGATATTCTAAAGGAAGCCTACAACTGGACAGTGTTATGCAACTAAATGGAAACGTTTTGCATATTACTGTCAACCTAAAAACATGAATCCACTTAAAAAGCATCAGTACAGGGTATTGCCCGTTACTTGCTTCATTTACAAAAAGCAAGTCTTGCATGTTCTTCTGTTAAAATCCATTTAACAGCAATAGCTGCTTACCTCCAAAATAGACAGCATACTTTTCTATTTAGGATTCCTGTTATTAAAGCTTTCATGGAAAGCCTTGAAAGAATTATTCCACCTAGAGCTCCACCAGCTCCCGCCTGGAATCTTAAGATCGTGCTCACAAGACTTAAGGGCCCACCATTTTAACCCATGCATTCTTGCCTTCTCCAGTTTTTGTCATGGAAGGTTGCTCTCTTACTAGCAATTACTTCCTTAATAAGAGTTAGTGAAATTCAAACATTCGTTTTAGAAGAACCTTTCTTCCAAATTCACATAAATAAAACAGTCCTTAGGACAAGACCAAAATTCCTTCCAAATCTAATCTCACCGTTTCATATCAATCAGCCAGTGGAATTGCCATTCTTCTTTCCAAAGACAGATTCAGTAGCTGAAAGAGCTCTTCATACCCTTGATCTTAAAAGGGCTCTCATGTATTATTTAGATGTCACAAAAACATTCAGAAAATCTAAACAATTCTTAGTGGCTTTTCAACAACCTCACAAGGGGAATCCTATTTATTTCAAAACAAGGATTAGCCAGATGGATAGTAAAGAGTATTCAAATGTGCTATCTTAAAGCTAAAAGACAGTTACTAGTAGCTCCTAAAGCACATTCTACTAGATAGAAAGGAGCTTCAATGGCATTCTTAGGAAATACACCAGTGGCAGATATTTGTAAAGCAGCCACATGGTCTACACCACACACATTTACTAAACACTACGGTGTGGATGTCTTATCTCGTGAATAAGCAAATGTTGGAAAAGCAGTGCTTAAAACACTATTTTAAACTACTCAACAACTACAGGCTAGCCATTGCTTATTGTAGGAGGGAACTGCATTACAGTCTATGCAAAGCATGTGTATCTGCAGTAACGGAAAATGTTACTTACCCCAGTAGACATCTGTTTGTGGCATGTAGTGCTCCAGATTAACATGCGCCCTCCCTTCTCCCCAGAAGCCTGTAGCCGTTGACTTGTAAATATGTATATACATTTCATGGACATTTAATTTTCTCTCTCTCTCTATATGTGTGTGTGTATATATATATATATATATATATGTTCGATGGCATGTGTAGCTGCGGATACACATGCTATGCATATCGATTCCAACATCTAGTGTTGGGCTCGGTCGGAATGTTACAAATTGTTTTTCTTCGAAGAAGAAGTCTTTTAGAGTCACGGGATCGAGTGACTCCTCCTCCCGGTTCCATTGCGCATGGTCATCGACTCCATTGTTAGATTGTTTTCTTTCCGCCGTCTGGTTCGGATGTGTTTCCTCTCGCTCTGAGATTTTGATTCGGAAAACTTTAGAAAACCTTCCCTTTCGTCGGTATTGTCTCGATCGCGTTTTCCATCTAGCAGCGAACCAGTAGTACCGTCAGAAAACCACTTTGTTCGCCCTTCGGGGGGCGCGCGCGCCCAACTCAGGCCTATTTGAGCGGACCGCGTGGAGAGCCTGATGGATCGGACTCCATTCCGATTCTGCCCTTGGTGCCTCGCCAAGTACACATACACAGACCAGCATTTGGTTTGCAACCTGTGCCTTTCTCCAGACCATCGGGAGGAAAACTGCGAGGCCTGTTGATCGTTTCAATCAAAAAAGAGTCTTAGAGACCGAAGAGCAAGAAGGCTGGAAATGGCGTCAAAGAGCAGTGAACATCTCAGCGTCACCAAAGAGGAGCAGGCGCAAACAGCAGTCTCGATTCGAGACACAGAGTCTGAGCAGGAGTCCGAAGACGACAGACCCATCACAGCCAGCCAGCATGTGAGTACGTCTGCCCCTGCACCCCCACACAAGAAACATCATAAGCCCTTGGGCACACCACTGCCGGAAGGCCATGGTTTGGCCTGAAAAAAGACTGTTGGTGACTGACCTTTGGGTTCGACACCGAAAAAGGCCACACCTCCGACTACTTCGGAGTCGACAAACTATCAAAGGCTCCATTTCGGACTCCAGCTAAAAAACAGCAATTTTCAGAGTCGAAAATTAGAAAGACAATTTTGGAGCCGAGACCTTCCACGACATTTTTGATACCCAAAAAACATCAAACTTCGGAACCGAAAAAGACAGGTTTTACAGAGGAAGAGGGACTTTCCAAAAAACTACGAGAAAGTCATAAAGCCTCTTAGGAAGAGTCAGACATGGAGCCCATTCTACAAGTTATGGATGAGAGGCAATCTAGGCTACACATCCATAAAGAGACAGGGGGAAATATTACAGCACCTCCACTAAAGAGAAAGCTGGCATTCCAAGAAGAACTGGACACTGCACAGCCCCCAGCTAAAGTAAAAAGAGAAGCCAGTACCTCCTCAGTCTTCTCCTCATTCTCCACACCTATCTACCTCTCCTCACACCAGCCCTCCTCCAATGCCATCTCCAACACATTCTTTTGATTCACAAGAAGACATTGTAGATCCATGAGACCTTTATGATCCTGATCCCATCCCAGATAACGACCCAGACACCTACTCATCTAAACCATCTCCACCTGAAGATACTACAGGATACAATCAGGTCGTAGCCAGGGCTGCAGCTTTCCATGGGGTAACAATGCACACAGAACCATTAGAGGATATTTTTTTGTTTAACACAGTATCCTCAACACATTCTAGGTACCAATGCCTCCCAGTATTACCAGGCATGGTAAAACATGCAGACCAAATTTTTAATGAGCCTGTGAAATCAAGAATAATCACACCTAGAATATAAAAGAAATATAAGCCTGCACCCTCTGACCCTGACTACATTACCCATCAGGTGCCTCCGGATTCAGTGGTGGTTAGTGCTGCACGGAAGAGGGCAAATAGCCAGTCTTCAGGAGATGCACCCCACCTGATAAGGGGAGCAGGAAATTTGACGCTGCAGGGAAGAGAGTTGTGTCCCAAGCAGCAAATCAGTGGAGGATAGCTAATTCCCATGCACTACTAGCCCGTTATGATAGAGCTCATTGGGATGAGATGCTGGATATCATACAGCATCTCCCAAAAGAACACCAAAAGAGGGCACAAGAAGTAGTAGAGGAAAGGCAAGCTATCAGTAACAGCCAGATAAGGCCTGTCCTTGATGCGGCTGATCAGCTGCAAGGAGCGTGAACACAGCAATTACCATTAGAAGACATGCATGGCTGCGCTCCTCTGGTTTTAAACCAGAAATCCAACAGACTGTATTAAACATGCCTTTTGATAAGAAACACCTTTGGGCCAGAGGTGGACACTACAGTAGAAACATTGTGAAAAGACTCCGATACAGCAAAGGCAATGGGCGCTCTGTATACTACACCATATAGGAGGTCATTTCGTAAGCCTCAGTTTCGAGGAGGTTTTAGACCACAATCCTCCGAGGCATCAACTTCACAAGAAAAACCAACATATCAAACCCATTACCAGCGAGGTGGGTTTAGAGGAACGTACAGAGGACAATACTCTAAAAATAGAGGTAAGTTCCAAACCTCTAATCAACCAGCAACACAACCAAAACAGTGACTTCCATCACTCCCTTCCACTCCACACATCTCCTGTGGGGGGAAGACTACAGCAGTGCCACACACATTGGCAGAATATCACCACACACAACTGGGTGTTATCAATTATCCGCAATGGCTATTGCCTATAATTGATAAACACTTCTCCAACTATTCCACCAAGATATCACAAATTAACCCCGAACATACAGTTTTGTTACAACAAGAGGTTCAATCTCTACTACTCAAACAAGCAATGGAAATAGTTCCACATTCTCAACTAGGAACAGGAGTTTACTCACTATACTTTCTAATTCCCAAGAAAGATGGCACCCTCAGGCCAATATGAGACCTCAGGCCCCTGAACTCAATTGTTACATTCTATCAGAACATGTTCACATGGTAACTCTGCAAGATGTTATCCCACTGCTACAAAAACAAGATTTAATGACAGCCCTAGACCTCAAAGATGCGTATTTCCACATACCCATCCACCCAGCCCACAGAAAATACCTCAGTTTTTTCATACAAGAAAAACACTACCAGTTCAAAGTGTTACCTTTCGGCATAACAACAGCTCCAAGGGTGTTCACAAAGTGCTTAGCAGTTGTAGCACCTTACCTAAGAAGACAACACATCCATGTCTTTCCATATCTAGATGATTGGCTAATAAAATCAAGCAATCGTACACAATGCCAAAATCATACACGTTACGTGATATAAACTCTGCACACGCTAGGATTTTCTATAAACTACCAAAAGTCACACCTTCAACCAGCACAAGTACAACCGTATTTAGGTGCTATCCTAAATACTCAACTAGCTGCTCTAGCATATCCAAATACACAAAGGATACAAGCTTTTCAAAATCTTAATTCCACTTACACATCCAAATCAACAATACACTGTAAGATTTGTCATGAACATCTTCGGAATGATGGCATCTTGCATAGCAATAGTCCCACGTGCTAGACTAAACATGAGGCCCTTACAAAAGTGGCTTGCACAACAATGGTCACAGGCACACGGTCAACTTCAAGATCTAGTGTTGGTAGACCGACAAACACATATGTCCCTTCAGTGGTGGAATCGCAGCAATTTAATAAACAGGCGGTCGTTTCAAGACCCTATGCCTCAGACCATAATCACGACAAATGTATCAATGATTGGTTGGGGAGCTCACCTAAACAATCACATTATTCAAGGGCAATGAGATGTCAAACAGAAAAATCTACACATAAACCATTTAGAATTATTAGCTGTGTTCCTTGCCCTAAAAGCTTTTCAACCTCTTCTCAAACAGAAGAATGTTCTTATAAAGACATTCACATGACAACCATGTATTATCTTAACAAACAGGGAGGGACACATTCATCTCAGCTGTCCCTTCTAGCCCAAACAATTTGGAAATGGGCAATTCACAATCAAGTTCACCTATTAGCACAGTACATTCCCGGGATAGACAATCAGTTGGCAGATGTCCTCAGCAGAAATCACCAACAATCACACGAATGGGAGATTCACCCTCAAGTACTTCAAAAGTACTTTCAAAAGTGGGGAACACCACACATAGATCTATTCTCAACAAGCAAAAATACAAAATGCCAAAACTTTGCATCCAGACACCCACATCCCCTATCCAGGGGCAATGCTGTATGGATCAATTGGTCAGGGATATTTGCTTACGCTTTCCCCCTCTCCCACTCCTTCCGTTTCTTGTCAACAAGTTGCGTCAAACTTCACTCAACATGATACTCATAGCACCAACATGGGCACGTCAGCCGTGGTACACAACACTACTAGATCTATCTGTAGTACCTCACTCCAAGCTCCCACGCAGACCAGATTTGCTAACACAAAACAAAGGTCAAATCAGACATCCAGACCCAGATGCTCTCAATCTAGAGATTTGGCTCCTGAAGTCATAGAATTCGGATATTTAAAACTCCCATCAGAATGTATAGAAGTTATTAAACAAGCACGAAATCCCACTGCTAGACAGTGCTACGCAAACAAGTGGAAAAGATTTGTCTACTATTGTCAATCTAAAACCATAGATCCTCTTACAGAATCAATACAAGACATTGTATGTTACTTACTTCATTTTCAAAAATCTAATTTAGCTTTTTGCTCCATAAAAATAGACCTTACTGCAATATCTGCATATTTACGAACTATTCAACATTGTTCTTTATTTAGAGTTCCTGGTTTTAAAGCTTTCATGGAAGGGTTAAAACGCATCATTCCACCAAGAACACCACCAGTTCCATCTTGGAATTTAAATATAGTGCTTACAAGACTTATGAGACTGCTTTTTGAACCCATGCACTCTTGGCAAATTCAATTTCTAACATGGAAGTTTGCCTTCCTTGTGACAATTACTTCTTTAAGAAGAGTAAGTGAAATACAAGCTTTCACTTGTGAAGAACCTCTTCTCCAAGTACACAAACACAAGGCTGTACTAAGAACAAATCCAAAAGTAGTCTCACCATTTCACATCAATCAAACTGTGGAATTGCCAGTCTTCTTTCCACAGCCAGCTTCTGTGGCAGAAAGAGCTCTGCATACACTACATCTCAAAAGAGCTCCAATGTATTACATAGACAGAACTAAACAGTTTAGGAAAACAAAACAACTTTTTGTAGCTTTCCAACAACCACATACAGGCAATCCCATATCAAAACAAGGATTGGCAAGATGGATAGTAAGATGCATCCAAACATGCTACAGTAAAGCCAAAAGGCAACTCTTAGTTACTCCTAAAGCACATTCCACAAGGAAAAAAGGTGCTACAGTGGCTTTTTTAGGAAACATACCAATGGCTGAAATATGTAAAGCAGCTACTTGGTCAACACCGCATACATTTACTAAACACTATTGTGTAGATGTTTTAACAACATAGCAAGCCACAGTAGGTCAAGCTGTACTCAGAACGTTATTTCTACAGGCTAACCACTGCTTTTATGGGCAGACTAACTGCTTTGTAGTCTGCACAGCATGTGTATCTGCAGTTACACATGCCATCGAACAGAAAATGTCGCTTACCCAGTGTACATCTGTTCGTGGCTTGTTCTGCTGCAGATTCACATGCACCCACCCACCTCCCCGTCAGCCTGTAGTCGTTTAAGTTAACAACATTTGTACATATGTAGAGAGAGATATAGATATATATATATATAACATTCCATTAGCATGGACATCTCTTTTCTTTATACTCTTATCACTCCTACCTTACCCTCTGCAGTAAAACAATCTAACATGGAGTCGATGCCCATGCCCAATCGATCCCGTGACTCGAAAACAATTCTTTGAAGAAAACCAACTTGGAACACTCCGAGCCCGACACTAGATGGCAGAAGTATATGCACAGCATGTGAATCTGCGCCGGAACATCCCACGAACAGATGTACACTGGGTAAGTGACATTTTCCATGTATGTACATATACATTTCTACACTCTTTACTTCACCCTCCTGCAGGAAAACAATCTAACAAAGGACTCGATGCCCATGCGCAGTATCACCGAGCGGAGGAGTCACTCGATCTTGTGACTTGAAAACCTTCTTCGAAGAAAAACAACTTGTAACACTCCGAGCCCAACACTAGATAGTGGACTTATGCAAAGCATGTGAATCTGCAGCACTACATGCCACGAACAGATGTCTACTGGGTATTGTAACATTTTCCATATATTTTAGCACCAGAATCGACTTGCTCCAGTATGTACATTTTGCAAGAAAAATCTTACAGTTTTGAAAAGTTTACACTTTGTGCGATTTCTGAAAAGCTACAACGTAATTCTTTGGAGTGAAAAACAAGTACTGTATTTAGGTGTAGTACAGCAACTTACAGGACCTGTCTCCTGGACCTAAGGTAAGTAATGGGCACGGGTCAGGACCACACAAACGGGTCACACCGGGTGGGACGGGCAGGCGCAGAGATGTATTTTGGCGTCAGCTGCCCAATGTTAGTCAACGGGGATCAGTCTGGAGATGCTGCAGGTGAGGACCAAGAAGTGCGTTCCAATCTTTGGATGTCCTGGAACGTGGAAACGCCTTGGAGTCCCCTTCTCCACATGCCAGGGGTGATGGGTTCAGAGGTGTCTTGAGCCATCAGATTTTCTCCACCAGAGTACTTGAGGTTGAGGGGGCCGGAGGTTGCAGGCGACATCGGTGAGTCCACAGTTGGCAAGCTAAGGCAGGCTTCAATTTCCAGAGGGCTGGAGAACCAAGCCGTCACCATTGGTCCACTTCAACTCGAGCTGTGCTGCATAGGTGTAGAGGTGCTCCCTGGTGTTGGGTTCTAGATGGTCCAGAGTCCTCTCAGTTCTTTTTGGGATGTCTGCAAGATGCAGGGAAGCAGCTCCGCTGCTCCATGGGAGCTCCTGGGTCTTTATTAAAGGTAGACCTCCCAGGCTTTTGGAGGCACAGCACCTTGCAGGACGAGTCGACTTTGGCACAAATGGGCTGGGACAGCAGAAAGGCTGGCAAGGCTGCAGCCAAGTCAGGTGCTTTTTCCTCGGGCTTTGCTTTTGTGGCTCTTTGGTGTCCTCCCTGTTTGTAGGTCAGCAGGAATCTGATTTGCTGGTGCTAGGGTTCCCCCTAAATACTGCATTTAGGGTGTTTCGGGGAGTGTAGCGTAGTAGGCAATGGGCTACTCACCCCCTTTGTGACCACATGCTCTAGGAAGTAAGCATAACCATGTCCCAGAGTTCCTGAATCTGCCAACACCAAGAAGGCAGATTTCTAAACATTCCCGAATACAACATTTCCCACCTGTCTAGGTGCCAAATGGCCTAGGGGCGCGGGGTTTGGCATCTCTCCTGTGAGTGAAGCCAGATCTACATGCCATGGGGGGCGGGCCTCTTTGAAGCCCCCTGCCTTCCTTTATAGCTGACCTACCAAGAGTCACCTTAGGTGGTCAGAATCTTGTCTGGTAGTGGCTGACTGGCTCAGTCTAGGCAGCAAGCATACCTGAGGCTGGTAGGTTTACAGGGGTCACTTCTAAGATGCCCTCTGGGTGCATGTATTGCTAAATCCATCACAGGCATCAGTGGGTTTATCCATATGAAATGTTTGATACCAAGCATCCCTATATTCAGCGAAGCCATTATGTAACTGGGGAACTCGTATTGACCAGTGTCCAGGAAATGCGTTTAAAATGTCTTCCCTGCCCCCTTACCATGTCTAGGAATAGACAAGGACATAGCAGGGGCATATCTGCTCTTGCCTCACATGACATGTAATGTACCTTGACTTAGGACTGTAAGGCCTGCTGTAGGGGTGACTTACATATATTTTATGCAGTGTTAGGGTCATGGCACACAGGCTGTGTGCCCTGTCGTGTTTTCACCTGTGTCTGTACTAAGACACCCATCCTGCTATAGCAGCATGTTGTGCTTGGTGAGGGGTCTCTTAGGGTAGCACAATTCATGCAGCAGCCCTTAGGGACCCTTTACTAGGGACTTACATAGAGTGCTAAAGGGTTCCCAATTGGGGGAACAATTATACAGTTTTTGGAAAAAGATTTGGCACTGGGGACCTGGTTGGCAGAATCCCAGCTCACTTTCAGTCAAAATCACATCAGGTACCAAACAAAAAGTGGGGCTAACCATATTAAAAAGAGGCACTTTCATACACCACCCCTAAACCCTAAATATACCCTTACAAGCCAATACCCTTACCCACACCTTAACTCTAAAAGCACCCTACCACCCAAACCCTCTCCCACCCCAACCCTAAAAATACCTTTACCACCCTATACCCTTACCCACCAAAAAGTACTAGAGAGGCAACCCTCAAATAGAAGGTAAGTAACACACTAGATTTGTACGCTACTGATCAATAATAAGCATAAACAGTGATAGAAAACAGTGCAAATGCAAATAGACAGTAGAGGCCGTAGGGGGAACCCAAACCATACACTAAAAAAATGAAGAAGAGGACCAAGTCCAGAAGTCACAGAGAATTCCAGGGAGAGTCGGAGCTACTACCCACCCAGTTGTGATTTCAGTAGTTGGTCGACGGTAGGACGGACACTGGCAGGAATGCAGAGTTCCTGGAGGATGCAGTTGACGTCCCACACTGGATGGATGATTGCAGTCTGTCAGTGGCATGGAAAAGCCAACAACAAGCCATTTCAAAGGCAGAAGTCGTGGTGAAGCAAAAGTAGAGCCGCTGGGGACCTGCAAGGTCCAGGAGAACTCAACCCACGGGAGAGTCCTGGGGGACCCACAGCAAGGCAGAGAGTCCACAGAAGAAGAGGCAGCCCCCACAGGAGACCCACTGGAAGGGGAACCAGTAGTTGCAGGGGAGCCCATGGAGCACAACTGGAGAAGGGTCCCACGCCGCAGGAGAAACACGCAGAGGGATGTGCATCGCAGGAAGGAGTGTTGGGGGCTGGGACTACACGCATTCTGAAGATCCCTTGGAGGCGATGCCAACAAGTCTTGGTAGCTGCAAGAGACGCAGTGCATGGGGGTACTGTCTTGCATGAGAAAGCAAGGGCTTACCTCCACCAAAGTTGGACAGCTGGCAGAGAAGACCAATAGGACTACTCAGGATTACCACCCATGATGCAGGATCCACCCAGCTCAGGATGAGAAGAGATCCATTCAGCCGGTTGTCGCTGCAGTTGGTGCCTGCTGATGCAGGGGGGGTGACTCCTTCACTCCAAGGGAGATTTGTTTTCCCTTCTCATGCAGACTGAAGACTTGCCGCCCTCAGAGGATGCACAGCTGGGGAAATGTTGCAGAAGCTAGAAGGAGCCTTGGAAACAATGTTGCAAGCAGAGTCTTTGTCGTGAATGCAGATTGCCAGTTCCTGGAGGGTCCAGTTGCAGTTCCAGTGGCAAGAAGTCGAAGCAGAGGTTGCAGGGGAGTCCTGCTGGGATCTTGCAAGCCAAATCTGAGAACCCACCCAAGAGACAGACCCTAAATAGCCCAAGAAAGGGGGATTGGTCACCTAGAAGGTAACCACCTATCAGGAGGGGGCTCTGTTGTCACCTGCCAGAGCTCCCTGACAACCTTGGATTCAATATAGCAGAACCCAGGGACCATCTGGAGGAGCTCTAGGCACCACCCCTGGGTTGGTGATGGACAGGGGAGTGGTCACTCCCCATTCCAATGTCCAGTTTCACGCCAGAGCAGGGACTGGAAGTCCCTGAACTGGTGTAGACTAGTTTATGCACGGAGGGCACTATATATGCCCTTCAACGCATACCTGTGGCTTTGGAGGCTACCGCTCCCAAGTCATGTAACACTTGTTTCCAAATGGAGAGGATGTTAACCCCTCTCCCAAAGGAAATCCTTTGTTCTCCCTCCCTGGGCTTGAGCTTTTCAGGCAGCAGGAAGGCAGACACTTGTCTGGGGGGGGTGGTAGCATCTTGGGCTGCCTGGAAAACCTCAGAAGGCTGATAGAAGCAATTCTGGGGGTCCTCTAAGGGCCCCCCAGAGTGCATGAATCATATTTCTAGCATTGACAACAGTATTGGGGTATCATCTGACACTTTGCATGGACTCTAAATTGGTGGCATAATACATGCTGCAGCCCATGGGGATCCCCTGGTACCCCAATGCTGTGGGTCCCTAGGTACCATATATTAGGGACTTACATCGGGGCACCAGTATGCCAAATGTGGGGTGTAAGTAACCAAGTTACCAAGTGTAAAGGGACAGAACATAATCACTGTGGTCCTGGTTAGCAGGATCCAAGTGAACACAGTAAAACACACTGACAACCGGCAGAAAATGGGAGTAACCATGCCAAGAAAGAGGGTACTTTCCTACACCAACCCTAAACCCACTACCTACTCCTCAACTCTAAACCTTAAATGTGTATGTATATGTGTTTGTGTGTGTATTCACACACTCACATGCACACACACCAACATAACTACCCTGTATGCATGGGGAAAAGGCATGCATGGTAAAGACAAATACATTGTGTGGTAGTGGTAATGCATGGTAAAAAAAAATCGTTGTAAAGGCTGTGTCCCTCCTCTAGACCTGAAGGTGGATGGTTTGATAGTTATTGTATTAACAACAGTCACAGACTAAGATTCGCTCTGAGTCAGTTATCTAGGAATCACCTGCTGATATAAGAATGAAGGCTGGACTTCAAATGAGCAATGAAGGCTAGCAAGCCTTTCATTTGGGAGAAAATTTAGGATGAACTTTGTTATTTCTAAAATTGGTGGTTCTACAGCTTTCTGGTGAGTACTTAATGGGCACATATTTAAGTGTGACTCAGGGGATGCCAGGCCACCTACCCACAATCCCTGGATAGGTAGCTTGTGCACATTAACTCAGTTTATTGTGATTGCTCCTTTAGGTTTTAAATAGCATTGGCACTTCAGAACATCTCATCAAGTAAGGCCCCTAGTCCACATGGAATCCCTCTCCATCTCTTTAAAACTAATTTTGAATTATCTATACTGTTTTTAACTAATGTGCTGAATGTTGTAGTTTTCTGTATAATCTGCTAACTATCCTCGTTTATTTGACAACTTTGATCATAGTACCATCTTTGAAAAAGGTGACAGCTGTGATTCCAAATGCTATCACTCCATTTCAGTCATTGATTCGATTGTTAAGGTGTTGGTTAGAATTTTGATAAGTAGGATTCAGTATTGAACCACAGAAAAAAACAATATCTTTGTTGATTGCAAGTTTCGTCAGGGGATGATCGCTGTTAAAACAGCGCCTAAGCTTTTGTTTGCTGTCCTGTTATAATGTGCAAACATTACTTTGAGCATTTATGGATCTCACATCAGCTTTTAGCAAAGTCAATTGATCCTAATGTATGGCTGGTTTTGACGTCCATAGGGTAGAACAAGCTATTGTTAATTTCTTATTGAGACTACGTTTTTATTTGATTGCTAAAGTGAAATAGCAAATTTCCAGGTGTGTTTTGCTTTAGTAGGGCAGTCCGTCAAGGATGTGTCCTAGTACCTTTGATATTTTCTTTATATGCTAATTTCTTAGTGGCCTCAATTAAACTTATTGATCTATATTCCCCAAAGATTAGGGATAGATTTATACTTGTCCTTTCATATGCAGACCAAGTGGTCCTCATTCCCTGAACCGCAAACAGATTATTAGGCTGATTTTTGGCTATGTAATCCACATGAACAATTATAATTTGACCACAGATTTATGTTTGTCTTTTGTTCAGACTTGTAGCCCCAGATTCCTCACCTTTTGAATGTTCCCCAGGGTTCAGACTGGATCCGTAAACTTCTTCAGCAGTACCTCTGTGTGCCGGAAGGTGGCACCTTGTGGCTCCACACTGACGCTATTCTGCTCTGTAAATGGTGCGCGGGCCCATATAGGTGCCATGTCTGCACGTTGTCAGTTCCTTTCTTTCTGCACCACCAACTGCAGATCAAGAGCTCTCTTTGTGTCTCTCAGAGACCTTTTACCTCAAATTTGTGCAACGGATGTCACCCCCAAAAACTACAGGTTTCAAGCCCTATATGAACTGTTGCAAAAACATTTCTGTGACCGATTCCCACAAGATATGCTTGTGGTGCCACGGGTCTAGTCATGACTCCAAGTCCTGCACCAGTTTTGCATTGATGATCCCGAAGGCCGTCAGGGAACACAAGGCAAAACTCTACTTTGCTGAGCATGAGATTACTCCACGTTGGGTGCTTCAAGTCGCCGTCCGCATCCAAGGATCCTTCCCAGTCTTCTTCCTGTAGTCATCTGAGCTGCTTAAGAGGCCGCTCTTTTATTGCTCTCCAAGTTTTCAGATGAATCTAAAAAGAAACGCAAATTGAAGAGGCATTCCGCTCGTTTGTGCCGCTTGCATTTGCAGGAGTAGGCGCAGGGCGGCAGTGCCACTCTTCTCAATCCTATTCCAAAAGTCAGCAGACTTCGGAGTTGATCTCCCAAAATTGTGCCAACATAAACTGAGTTTCTTGGGCTTGATGCCACACCGCTCCAGATCAAATAGTCCCCCGGAGCCATGCTTCATCATTTGAGTCCCCACAGACTCCATCTGGCATGCCTCCAGACCCCCAGGAGCAGCCACGCCCTCCACCTCGACAGGGATGGAAGGGAAATCGTTTCCCCTTTCACCCCTGAGCCCCCCCTTCCAGTGACATCTGATGACGTCAGTGCGCAAATCGCGTGCTGACCTCATCAGAGGTCACCGCTGATCTTCCACGGCGATCCAGAAGAGAAATGCAAAACCATTTCTCTTCCGACTGGGAGGTGGGGTGTGAGAGGCATTAAAGGAAAGGAAAGGCCTTTCCTTTCCTTTGATGTCTCTCTCAGCATTTCTGCTGCCTGATTGCGAAGCAATTGGGCAGCAGAAATGCCCACTAGACACCAGGGAGTTTTTTTTATTTACAATAAAGGAGAGAGACCCTTTGGGCAAGGGCCACTCCCCTGGGGGGCAAATTATTTCAAGGCCATTGATTGGCCTATTATAATTAGGCCAATATGCCCCCGGGGGGGGTTAGAAACCTCTAGACACCAGGGATATATGTATATTTTTTGTTTTAATTTGTTAGATGTGCGGAGCGACCTCTTAGGCAAGGGTCGTTCTCCTGGGGGCAAAATTCACTTTAGGCCATTTCTGCCCCCCCCCCTTGGGGCAGATCACCCTATTTTTATTATCCCAATCTGCAAGGGGGAGCAGAAACCACAAGACACCAGGGATTTTTCTTTTTCTTTGTCAGTTTCATGCAAGGGTCGTTGGTGGGGCAAATTTATTTTAGGACATTCCTACCCCCCTTGAGGGCAGATCGGCCTATTTCTATTAGACCGATCTGCCCCCGGTGGGGGGGCAGAAACCACTTAGGCACCAGGGATTGGTGTGTGTGTATGTGTGTTTTGTCTGGGGGTGCAGCCCTTGTGCAAGGGTCGCTCCCCATGGGGGCTCATTACTGTTGGCCATATCTTCCCCTCTTGGGGACAGGTCAGCCTTTTCTTGGAAGGCCCATCTGCCCCCAATGGGGACAGAAATCCCACCAGAGACCAGGGAAAAAGAGGGCCATACCCCCACCCAAATAAATGGGGCAAAGTTGTTCTGCCCACCGGTGGGCAGGTGGGGCAATTACCCTAGATCCACTCCCTGGGTGAGGGTGGTTAGAAAGCCTACTAAATGCCAGCAAATTTAAAAAACATAAAAAATAGTGGGGTTGTGGCTACCAACCAGTATGGGCATAGTTATGCCCTACCCCAACTGAAGGGGTAAGTCTTTCAGCTCTCCCCTGCACACTAAAACATCCAATCCCACTGCAAGCAAGAGGACATCTGATTATTTTGGGTTTTGGTTTTACATTTGGGCCATGAGAGTTTGTCTAACTCTCAATCGTCCCACTTGGAATGGTGAGGGCTGCAGTTTTTGGACTTTGGGACGCTGCCATGTAGAAATATCAACAAGACCTAGACACATCTGAAAACTAAACATCTGGGTGAGTCCAGGGTGGTATGCTTCACATGCACCTGTACCATTTTCTTACCCACAATGCCCTGCAAATCTCCAACTTTGCTGGAAATCACATATTTTTCCCACATTTTTGTGATGAAAACTTCCGGAATCTGCAGGAATCCATAAAATTCCTACCACCCAGCATTCTCGCATCTATACGGATACAAATTCTGCCCCACTTGTCAGCCTAAAAATGATTTTTTTACAAACTGCCCTTTTGGACCCGCTTTGGTTCCCCCCTCAATATAGACATGTTTTTGGCTCTTCCCTTTCACAGGCACTTGGCCCACCTACACAAGTGAGGTGTCATTTTTACCGGGAGACTGAGGGGGACGTTGGGTGGTAGGAAATCTCTCCCGGTGTTGTGATCCCACACAGAAATGTGGGAAACTGTGATTTTGTTGCTAAATTTGGAGTTTGCTGAGGATTCTGGGTAAGAAAACACTGCGGTATCCACACAAGTCACCTCCCTGGACTCCCTTGGGTGTCTATTTTTCAGAAATGTTTGGGTTTGATATGTTTCCCTATATTTGCCGCTGAGCCCAGGACCAAAAAAGCAGGTGCCTGCCTTACAAAACCATTTTGTTTTGTGATAGATAATTTTGATGTCTCCACAATACGATTTGGTTGGTGGAATTTGGGGCTGAATTAAATTGGGGAGCTCCCAAGAAAGCACTCTCTCTGTGCTTGCCGTCGCATGCATCTGCTCTCTGGTTTGGGCTAACCCGCTATTGTCCTGCTGCACAGACTGTGCTTGCGGAGGGACAACAAGACTGTCCTCATCACCCCCCTCATAATCACTGGAAGAGGAGTTATCGAATGAGACTCCTCTGACTGAAAAATCACTCTGAGTCTGTGCCATTGCCCTATCCCTCAGAAACTGTCTCAGTATCTGCTGTCTCAGTCTCTGATCCTACATCAGGCCCAATTGCCGAGGGGGCCGTCCCACCCTAGTGAAATCCCTAGTGTGGGTTTCATGGCTGCGATCGAGGACCAGGAAACCAGTTTGTGAAGGCCTCGTTTGAAAGTGGAGAGTCTCCCTTTTCAAACAAGGCTTTCCCGAATGTCATGAAGGCTGTTTCCGGCTGTTTTCCCCACCGGAGCAAGAAGCTTCAACAAGGCCGCTTCCTGCTCCGGTAGAGAAAACAGATAGTGACGTCCGCACTCCTCGCGCTCGGGTCGGGGTGAGACACAGAAGATCTTCTGTCTCTCCCGGGGTATTTTTTAACCCCCTCCCTCCTGTCGGTCACTCGTCTTGACCCGCACCAGGGAGGTAGTGTGGACATCAGCCAGTTGCCGATGCCCACACTAAAGCAGTTAATGATTTGGTCCAAGCCCAGCACAGGGGCTCCTGTGAAAAAGACGACTGCCTGCCGCCATCTCCCTTCATCAGGCGACCCTAGTGTCCTCAGTCAGCACCCCACTCCTGAGAGCTTGGTAGTTCAAGCCTCAACTTCCCACAGTGCTTTCCCTTCCACTCCCCTGGACAGGGAATCAAAGAGGCTGGACCATACTGGGGAGAAGATGTTTTCTTCCACCAGCCTGGCACTGAGGTCAGTAAACTATTCATTCTTATTGGGAGGTCTCTCACACACCATTTGGGATATGGTTGCTCAAGTGCTGCCTCAGGTCTTGGAGGAGGCCCGGATCATACTCTCCTAAGCAGTAAAGGATGGGAGGGATACAGAGAAGACACCATTTGTGTTTCTTGGATACGAATGACACGCTAGGTAGAGCAGTTGTGTCAACAGTGGCCTTACAGCACCACGCATTGCTGAGAAAATCTGTTTTTTCTGGGAATGTCCAAGCAAACCGGATGGACATGCCTTCTTTGGCGAGAAGGCAGAATTGGGGCTGGAGCACTTTAAGGACTTTCGGGCTACGGCGAGGTCCTTGGGCCTCTTGGTGACCCATCGTCCACCACCTGTCTTTCACCCTTTTCGAGGCTAAGCGGGGTGGCACCGTGCCAGCCATATGCCAGCCAGTGCCCTGTCAATCCCAGGCTATGCTAGGACATGGGCACTGTGCCTTCAGAAGTTGTCGGCCACACAGCCCCCAGCAGCTGCATCCTCGAAGCCCTCCTAGTTTGGTTCTGCAATACCATGCTTGCCCAGATGGAGGGAGAATTCACCATCATCTCCTCCACTGGCAGTCCATCACATTGGATGCATGGGTACCGCAGATCATCAGGAAGGGCAATGCCCTGCCTTTCCAACATTTGAATGGTTGGCAGAGGATCATTTGTCTCTACTCGAGAGGAAGTTACAGCTCTTTTGGCCAAAGGAGCCTTAGAAAGGGTCCTGATATTAGAAGTAGGCAGTGGTTGGTATTCCAACTACTTTCTGATACTCAAAAAGAACAAGGGTCTTTGCCCTATTCTAGACCTGCGGACTGTAAATCTCTTCCTCAAGAAGGAGAAGTTCAGGATGCTTACATTGGCGCAGGTCTTGCCTGCTGTAGACCTAGAAGACTGGTTGGTAGGGCTAGACATACAGGATGCGTATTTTCATATGCCTATCCTGCTGTCTGACAGGCTTTACCTATAAATAGTTCAAGGTAGGCCACAAACACTTTCAGTTTACCGTAATGCCATTCGACCTTACCAGTGCCCCTCAGGTGTTCACCAAGGTGATGGCGGTGTTTAAAACACATCTCCTTAGGTCAGGGGTTTCAGTTTTTCCCTACCTCGATGGCTGACTGTTTAAGACTGGTTCGACCCTGGCAGTTGTCTCCCACCTCTAGACTATGGCAAACCTTCTGCATTTGCTGGGGTTCACTAGGAGCTGTTCTGAACATGGTACAGTTTTGGGCTTATCCTGTGGAGCAGCAAGTCCAGGATATTCAGCCGTGATACCAATGTTTTGGCCTTTATCCTGGGTTTCATTGAGACTGACTGATGCTGCTGGGCCTCATGGCCACCTGCATCCTGCTGGTACATCATGCCAGATTGAATATGTGGGCTCTGTAGTGGTACCTGAAGTTCTAGTGGGCGCAGCATCAGGGAAACCTCTCCAACGTGGCCCAGATCTTGGAGGGAACTGCGAAAGACCTGCAGTGGTCAGTTATGAACCACGATTGGGTCAGAGGCAGACTCCTGCCCCTTTCCCAGCCAGACTTTACAGTAGTGACAGATGCATCCCTTCTGGGATGGGTCCGCCATCTGGGAGAGATGGCGATCAGAGGACTCTGGTCTCTGGCGAAATCCAGACTCCATATCAACATGTTGGAGCTCGGGCGATCCGACTAGCATTGAAGGCATTTCTTCCCTCTGTCAAAGGCATGTTAGTGCAGGTGTTCACGGATAACACCACCACCTTGTGGTACTGCAACAAGCAGGGCTGTTTGGGGTTGTGACCCCTTTGTCAAGAGGCCCTACCTCTCTGGACATAGCTGGCCAGCAGGGCATAACCCTGGTGGTTCAACATCTGGCAGGTTCTCTGAGCGCCTGGGCCGACGAACTCCGCTGTGAATGCCTAGGGCATCACCATCTAGCAGTGGCACAAGGTCTCTTTCAGCAGTGGGGAGAGCCTTCGTTAGATCTATTCACCTTGAAGAGAACGTGCAATGTCAGCAGCATTGCACGTTGAAGTTTCAAAGGTGGCAATTGCTCAGCAACGCTTTTTGTCGCTAGTGGAGTTCAGGCCTCCTGTATGCCTTTTTGTCCATACCACTCCTGCCTAGAGTTCTCAAGATGGTCAAGAGTGACCAGGCCCAAGTAATCTTTGTGGCTTCAGACTGGGCAAGGAGAGTCTGGTATCCTGAGATTCTGAAGTTCATCATCGAACCTCGGATCAACTGCCCCTTCGGGAAGGTCTTCTGTTGAAGCAGCAGGGGAGGTTTTTCCACCCGAACTTGTCAACTCTATGCCTTCATGCATGGAGATGGAGCAGCAACAGTTGACAGCTTTCAACCTTCCTCCTGAAGTTTGTAATGTTATCTAAGCACCCAGGCGTTCCTCTACAAAAACGGTATACCCCTGGAATTGGCGGGGATTTGTAAAATAGGACAGAGCAGTTTTTAGAAACTCTTTCTCCTTCTCTTTCTGATGTTCTTCTTTTCATTCTGTCTCTTGTCCAGCAAAGCTCTGCTCTGGGCACTCTCAAGGCCCATCTGTCTGCTCTGTTCGCTTTTCTGAGGCTGCGTGACCAACCCTCTTTATTTAAGTCCCCTATTGTAAATAGGTTTCCAAAAAGGGCTTGTACATATGTTTTCCCCTGTGCGCCCTTTATCATGCCTAAGTGGGATCTTGATCTAGTTCTCACATACCTCATGTGTGCTCCTTTCGAGCCATTGCACAATTGTCTTCTCTGGCTGCTTACCATCAAGACGGCCTTAGTGGCAATAACATCTTCCCGAAGGGTGAGTGAGATAGGCCTTGTCATCTAGGCCTTTGTATCTCACAGTGTTTACTGATAAGGTAGTGCTTCACACCTGTGCCTCTTTTCTCCTGAAGGTGGTGACCTTATTTCTTTTGGGACAAACTGTCACCCTGCCCACCTTCTTTGCTCCTCCGCATCCCTCTAGGGTAGAGGAGTGTCTCCACTGACTGGACCAAAAAAGAGCTTTGTCGTTCTACCTTGAACGCACTAGAGTTCCAGGTGGACAGCCAACTCTGTGGTGTAGGTGGGAGCAAAGAAAGGTCGGGCAGTACAGAAACAAACCAGTTTGCACTGGGTCATTCTCTATATAAAGACCTACTACGTCCTGGCTAAGAAGCAGCCTCTTGAGGGCTTATGAGCCCATTCATTCAGGGGAAAGCTGCGATTATGGCATTAGCTTGTGGGGTGCCAGACGTAGACATCTGTCAGGTGGCAATGTGGCCTTCCCTGCACATGTTTGCCAAACTCTACTTCCTGGACAGTCAGGTCCTCAGAGACGGGCATTTAGCCCATTTGGTCCTGCAGGACTTTCCAGTTTGAAATCATTTGTGTGCAGCCTACCACCAGGAGGATATGGCTTGGGTATCTATTCAAAGGTAAGGAATCTGCATTTAGAAGTCTATCAGATGAACAAAGTACTTACCTTTGGTAATGCATTATCTGGTAGAGACTTTATCTAGCTGCAAATTCCTTACAACCACCCATGCCTCCATGCTCTGTTGACTTATTTGGTAGGGTGAGGGTGATCCCTTTCAGGGCTCTAGTTTGGACACACATATTTGTCAGTTCTTGTCATGGCTCTGCCCTACTGGCTTGGAAGTTCATGATTAAAGTAACTGACGCCCCAGTGCCTGGGTGGTGTCTATATAGGTGACCGCAAAGTCACTTCCAGCGCCACCGACATCACGCGATTGCCAAGCGGAGCCACCTGATGGGGCATGCAGGGTTATTGCTTGAGCAAGTGTTTCCAGATCCAGTCTGATGCCTTGAAAAATTCAAATGTAAGGAATCTGCAGGTAGATAGAGTCTCTACCAGATAATGTTTTACCAAAGGCAAATAACTTGTTCTTCGGGTAAGTTTGTCTAGTGATCAGTGGGTAGAAGTCTGGTCTCATTTTTCCATGTCCTAACACTAACATTTCTCCAAGCCATTTTGATAGCACTATTAGCTGTTCACATTTAAACCCCGCCATTGGATACTTGCACATACATCCATGTTCCAGGTACCTGTGTGTTTAACAACATCTCTACTTTTCTGTACTAAAATGTGAACTCCTCATACAGCATATGCTGATGCGCACCCATTTAAACCCTGAGCTCTTTCTGCTGGAAGGGAAATGGTCTGCTGCCTAGGTTTCAACTGTATGAGCCATGAGACCTGACTTCCAAGACAGACTTCTTTTTTGCCAGCCAAATTGTGTGATCCTGGACAAAACACCTTATTTCTGTGTACCTCCATTCCAGTATCTGTCAAATTTGGGAGCGTTTTCAAAGAGATACAAACTTAAGCTAGTAGAGTTCCATTTCCAAATTGGACCTGTGTCAAATCTGCTATATCTGAATAGTCATATAATCATATTGCCTTCATTCCTCTTATTGCACGGTGATTGCAGGAGGCTGTCTCAATGCATGGTGTACACCTATGGTGTGGCATCCTATACTGAGTCCAGGCAACCTTTATTGATAGTGTTTTGATGTTTAGATAACCAAAGCTCTCTAGTGGTAGCTGTGGAGATCAGCTCCGGCTTATCTTGAAGGAGTGGAAAGCACTTACAAAACCACAGTGGTCAGTAACTTTTACACAAGAAAGAACCACACCAGGTGCTGCAAAAATAAAGGATTATTTATTACAACACTAAGACTATACTAACATTGGTATATCCCCACTTGGAGATATCTACACACAAAATATATACTTAGTATCAATCAGGAAAAGCATAGAAATACAAGGAATCCTCTGGGTGGACGGGCAATCAAACCATACACTAAGAAAATGGTGTAAGAATGGAGGTGCCCAACTGAAATAAGTGTGTTAGAATCTCAAGAGCTAGGAACGTTTGAAATTACCAGAGGTAAGTACCAGAACCCCACAAGGGCCCAGGTGCAGAGTTGTTATCGAGCCGGGTGTCCCATAGGCCAGCACAGGGCCATCGTGGTTAGACCGTTCCCAGAGGACCTTGAGAAAACCAGTTGCTGCAAAGAAAGTTGGAGAGTGCCTCCACCTGTGAACACCCAGAAGACTGGAGTACCTGCTCCCGGGAGCCCAGTTGCATAGGGACGAAGTGACATCTGTAGCCTTTGTTGGAGTCAGTGGAAGCCCTGGTTGTCCAGCTACTGGCCGCTGGTACCCAAAGGTGGGTTCCTGATGTGAAGAACCTGGAAAAGAAGCGGACAGTGTCCAGCCCCCTCTGAGATGTCCAGGCGGTGCATGTAGGCAATGCCCCCACTCTCTTGGAGGTCAAGTTCCTGCAGCACGGTAAAGAAAGAGAGTCCAGATGCAAATTCCAAGGTCTGCAAAAGATCCTTGGAGTCACCTATGAGCTGTCCCACGTTGGTCGCCGGATTCCAGGAGGGTAAATGGCCAGCAGGACCACTAACAAGCCTTGGCTAACACAAATAATTGTTGCAAGGAAGATTGTAGGTTTTTGAGGACCAGCACGGGCCTAGTGACTCGACCCTTGGAAGAGGTTCTGGGCAGGTTTTCAGCAAGGAGGAAAGCCAACCGGAGTCGAAGGACCCCCCACTAGTGACACACTGGCAGCAGACTCAGGGAGTTGCAGGGAGGCCTCAGCAGCACAACAGTCCAGGAGTCACAAGTTGCAGGAGCTGCAGAGTGGAAAGTGATCTTCGAGCTGTAGAGTGCTGGAGACTGGGGCTTCCTGTAGCCTGACGATCTCCTGGAGGAAGAGCCTACAAGCTTTGGCAAGAGCAACAGTCGTGGTGCACAGGGATTTTGTTCTAGTGGCTGCAGCAAGGGCCCACCGTCTCCCAGGTTGGTCAGAAGAGAAGGGGACCCAGAGAGGACCATAGAGCCACTGCCTCTAAGCAGAGCTTTTTCGTTGTCCGTGAGACAACGGGATCCACCAGCGGGTCGTTGTCGTCTTGAGGTCCCTGCGGAGATGCCGGTGAGTGACTCCTTCACTCCAAGGGAGACTCCTTGCTTCTTGGATCCAAACAGAGTGCTTGTGACCCTGGTGGATGCACAGTCAATCAATCAATCAATTCATTCATTTATAAAGCGGGCTACTCACCCACGAGGGTCTCAAGGCGCTGAGGGGAAGGGGGGTGGGGAAGATGCTACTGCTCGAACATTCCGGTCTTGAGGCATCTCCTGAAGGTCAGAAGAACCCCGGTCTGTAGTAGGTGGATGGGGAGGGTGTTCCAGGTCTTGGCGGCGAGGTGGGAGAATGATCTGCAGCCAGCTGTAGTCCTGTGGATGCGAGGAACAGTGGCGAGGGCGTGGTTGGCAGAGCGGAGTTGACAGGGGTGTAGAAGGTCGTTCGCTGAGGTAAGCTGGGCCGGCGTTGTGGAGTGCTTTGTGGGCGTGGAGCTTGAAGGTGATCGTCTTGTTGACGGGGAGCCAGTGTAGGTCTTTCAGGTGGGCTGAGATGTGGTTGCAGCGTGGGATGTTGAGGATGAGGCGTGCAGAGGCGTTCTGAATACTTTGCAGTCTTTTCTGGAACTTGGCTGCGGTTCCTGCATAGAGAGCGTTGCTGTAGTCCAGTCTGCTGCTTATGAGTGCCTGGGTGACCGTCCTTCTGGTTTCAGTGGGGATCCACCTGAAGATCTTGTGGAGCATGCGGAGGGTGTTGAAGCAGGATGAAGAGACGGTGTTGACTTGCTGGGTCATGGAGAGTGATGAGTCCAGGATGAATCCCAGGTTGCGGGCGTGGTTAGCGGGCTTTGGTGTGCAGTTCCTAGAGTGTCCGGCCACCAGGGGCCGTCCCAGATTGAGGGGATGGGGCCGAGAATGAGGATCTCAGTCTTGTCCGAGTTTAGTTTCAGGCGACTGTTCTCCATCTAGTCGACGATGGCCTTCAATCCGTTATAGAGGTTAGTTTTGGCGGTGGCGGGGTCCTTGGTGAGTGAGAGGATCAGCTGGGTGTCATCGGCATAAGAGACGATGTTGAGGTTGTGTGATCGGACGATGTTGGCGAGCGGTGCCATGTAGACGTTAAAGAGGGTCGGGTTGAGGGAGGATCCCTGGGGAACGCCACAGATGGTCTCGGTAATTTCAGATCGGAAGGGAGGAAGGCGGACTCTCTGGGTTCTGCCGGTGAGGAAGGATGTAATCCAGTCCAGGGCCTTGTGGCGGATCCCTGCGTCATGGAGGCGTGTGCGTAGGGTGTGGTGGCAGATGGTGTCGAAGGCGGCCGAGAGGTCTAGGAGGATGAGAGCTGCAGTTATGCCTCTGTGTAGCATTGTCCTGATGTCGTCAGTGGCAGCGATGAGGGCGGTCTCGCTGCTGTGGTTTCTGCAGAAACCAGATTGAGAAGGGTCCAGCAGGAAGTGGGTCAGTTGACCGTTGACGATCTTCGCCGGGAAAGGGAGCAGGGAGATGGGCCGGTAGTTCTTGAGATCTCTTGGGTATGCCTTGGGTTTCTTTAGAAGGGCGTTGATTTTGGCGTGCTTCCAGCTTTCTGGGAAGGTGGCGGTCTCGAAGGAGCTGTTGACGATCATTTGGAGTTGGGGGGCGATGATGGAGCTTGCTTTGCTGAAGACGTAGTGAGGGCAGGGGTCGGATGGTGAGCCGGAGTGAATGGTGCTCATGGTTTGATGTTATCATTGTCATTGACGCAGGTCCAGGAGAGTAGGAGGTTGGTGTGACTGGGGTCTGATGAGTCAAGGTTTGTGGTGGCGGCGGCTGTCGTGGGGGTCGCGGTATTGAAGCTGTCGTGGATGTCAGTGATCTTGCAGTGAAAGAAGGTGGAGAGGGAGTCGCAGAGGTCTTGCGAGGGTGGGGTGTCGTTGGAGCAGAACCTGGGGTTGGCGAGTTCCTTAATGATGTTGAAGAGCTCTTTGCTGTTGTGTGCGTTGTTGTGGATGCTTTCCTTGTAGGAGGATCTCTTGGTGGTCCGGATGAGCTGGTGGTGCCTGGGGATGGCGTTCTTGAGAGCAGTGTGGTTGATCTCAGTTTGTTCATGGCGCCACTTCTTTTCGAGTTTTTGCCATTCCAGTTTGGAGGCCTGAAGGTCAGCGGTGAACCAGATGGCTTTAGTGTTGGTGTGGTGTGGTTGTTGGAGGCTTTCTTGATCTGGGCGAGGGTGTTGGCGAAGTCCTCTATCCATTGTCTGAGGTTGTGGGCGGCTGTGTTGGTGGCGGCGGTTTTGGGTGGCAGGGTTCGGGTGAGGTTGGAGAACAGTTGGTCTTCAGTGACCTTGTTCCAGCTGCGGGGGGGATGTGTTGTGAGCGGTGGCGCGTGGTGGGCTTCTTGAAAGCGAAGTGGACGCAGCAGTGGTCGGTCCAGTGTAGTTCGATGGTGTGGCTGAAGGTGACGTGGCTGCTGGTGGAGAAGATGGGGTCGAGCGTGTGACCGGCGGAGTGGGTGGGTGTTGTGACGAGCTGTTTGAGACCGAAGTTGGCGATCAGGGCGGTGGAGTTGCTGTCATTGGTGTTCTCGATGTGAAAGTTCAGGTCGCTGAGGAGGATGTAGTCCGTAGAGGCAAGGGCATGAGTGCTGATTACATCTGCGATGGTGTCACTGAACTGCGGCACGGGTCCGGCGAGGTCTGTATACAAGTGTTCCTCTGAGGGTGGTGTTGGCATTGACGTGAATCTGGAAGTGCAGGTCATCATCATCATCATTCAAGCTTTATTTCGGCAACAAGTACCATAAAAGCAATACAAGTACAAACATAAAACCAAATTCACAAAGCATATATAAAAATAAAGTAATAAATAATCACAGTAAAAATGGTGGGAGCTTCAAGCTTAAGAAGTATTTCACATTATCAACATCCAGGGTGTGAGAATCACACACCAAAGGTCTCTATTGAGAATATGTATGTCTTATTCCCTTGTAATTTTGAGAGCCTATACTAAATGATTGACCAAAATTGGATTCTCAGACAAACAACACAAAATGAGACTTAAGCGAATACATCTAAAATTCTCAAAACCTATGAGTTTCCTCCCAATGTTGAAAAAGGTTTAATATAATAAAAACATATATTCAGAGTCTAAAATTTAAAATAGTGGGCAATCGAAATCACATTCGCTACCCGTAAATACATGTTGTATCAATTTATAACACCTGCTCTATACCACCAACTAGCTGCTAAAAACTTTGGCACAGCACACACCATCAGCCCATGGGTATTTGTACTACAAATCCTAAGGGCCGAGTGACGGTCTCAGATGCCCATGATCTTACAAAGGGGTCTTATCCAACGAGCCCTTTCCTTTTTAAATGCTGGTCAGTGGAATAAAAGATGACTAATAGTTTCCCTGGTATTGCATCCCATCGGGCAAGAATTTGACAAACTAGTAGATTGCTTCCATCTAGCGGTAAGATCGCACAGTGGTAAGGATCCCAGTCTAAATCTTAAATAAAATGCATGCGCCACTGGATGTGTAATAATGTCCAAAAAGTGGTTGAACTCATAGTGACACTTAAAAGATAAGAAGCTGTCTGTCATACTACCCGACGAGATAGCTGCTAGGTTAAAGTATGTACATTTTCCCAGTATACATCCTTCAGCGTCTGGGGGGCATTTTTTAGAAGATGCAAGGGGGTCCACCCAATAAGACCCCAACCCAAGTTTAAAAAAAAAAAACCTTTTTACATACTTGCACCGTGGGATTTTGTCAACCTGAGAATCTCGGAAAAGCGCTGTTAACCATGTTCTGTAAGGATCCAGCCCTACTGTGGACCAAATCCGAATCCAATATTGGAGCGGTCGCAGAGCAGCAATAGCTACAATAGAATGCAAGTTTAGATCCATTCGGATAGGCAAGGTTGGAGAACTTGATGGACCTTTTAGCAGGGTCTTAATAAAGAGATTTTCTGCTCTTCCTATATCATGGAGTTTGACATGTCCCCAGAGCTCGGCACCATATAGAAGGCCTGCTCTAGGTTGCACTTTCTAAATGTCCATTGCAGGTGTAATAGGAAAGGCGGGCGTTTTAGCAGCAAATCACAAGATGCCTCCTGTCTTTTGTTTGAGGAACATAACAGACTTTGACAGAGGTGATGTCCAATTATGGGAGTTGTCTAACCTAATTCCCAAATAATAAAAATCACTGACACGTTCAAGAACCTCACCATCAAGAACTATTTTTTTTTTTTAATCTAAATTTTGGGTCACCAAATACCATTCATTTGGTTTTGGTGCAGTTTATTTGTAAACTGTAGTCCTTGCAAAAATCCGATTTTTTTTTTTTTTCCCAAAAGCCTAGATAATCCAGAGGCGGCTTGGGATAAAAGCAAGGTATCTTCAACAAAGAATAGGCATTGTGTCTTGATACCACCCAATTTCGGTGCATCATTTTGAGTATCAAGCAAGTATGGAATACATGCATTTATAAAAAGCAAGAAAAGAGTTGGAGCTAACACACATCCCTGTCTAACGCCTTTCTCCATCCCTCCCTCTCCTTATTCTGGCAAAGCTATCTGAGTACTGTTCCCTAATCAAATGTAACAATGGACCCAGAACTCCAATTTTGGCCAAAGTCTTCCACAACTTGGGACGGGAGACCAGATCAAAAGCAGATTTAAGATCAACAAAGGCGACAAAGAGCCTGCCACCATTCAGGTCCGCCACCTTCCATTTTATTGTGAGAAAGCGAAACACCTGGTCCATTGTGGCCATTCCTTGCCTAAAACCCACCTGAAAATGGCTCAAGGCCCCATTTTCTTCAATCCAGGTTCTAAGCCTTCCCAACACCTGAAAAGAAAAGAAGTGCAGGTGTTCGGCGGCGTCAAGGGTGTCTTCAGTTTTGGTCGAGATTCTGATGGTGTTCCTGTGGACGATGGCAATCCCTCCTCCCGGTCTGTTGGTACAGTCTCTGCGGGTGATCTTATAGCCGTCTGGGATGGCTATGGCGATGTCTGGTTCCGAGGAGGGGTTCATCCAGGTTTCTGTTAGGAAAGCGACGTCCGGGGAGGATGAGATGAGTAGATCGCAAAGTTCGATGGCGTGTTTGTGGACGGAGCGGGTGTTGAGGATGATGCATCTGAGGTGGTTGTGTCTGGTTCTGGCGGGAGGGGCGGTGTCTCGGGGGTGGTGAAGCGGCAGCTCCGGCAGGAGAAGGGTTTGTAGGTGATCTTCGGGGTGGCTTGGAAGCAGGTGATAGAGTTGAGGGCGTGGAGGGCGGTGGCACTGTAGCAGCGTCGGGTGACATGGGGATCACGGGGACCAGGATTGTCCGGCGCTGATGGGCTTGCCTCTGGCACACCAGTGACGCACCCGCTATGCGTGGCCGCCATTAAGAAGGGGAGGTGGGAGGGAGGAGCAGGTGGGAGCGGTAGGCGAATGGGGACGTGAGGGGGGCGGGGACCCAGCAGCAGGATTAGGGAAGGGGAAGAGCGAAAACGGCTGAGGGAAAGGAGAAAAGGCTAACGAAAAGGAGAAAAGACTATACAAAGGAGAAAAGAGGCAGAAAGAAAAGAAGACAAAAAGCGATGAGAAAAGGGCAGAAAAAAGTCACAAGACAGACACACAATACTTACACCTATGCAATACCAGACACCAGGGAGGGCCTCAAACTCGCGGCAGCAGCGAGGGCGGGGTAAAGGGCACAGGCACAGTCAGGTGGAGCTGCACGGCGTGGGGAGCTTCTCCTGACAAAAGCAAGGTCAAGGGTCGCTCTCTTCACTGTGCAGCGGCTGCCATTAAGAAGGGGAGGTGGGAGAGAGGAGCAGCTGGGAGGCAGTAACGGCGGGCGCGAGGGGGCGGGGCAGCAGGGGACGCAGCGGCGCTAGATTAGGGAAGGGGAAGAGCGAAAATGGCTGAGGGAAAGAAGAAAAGGCTAACGAAAAGGAGAAAAGGCTAACGGAAAGGCTATAGAAAGAAGAAAAGAGGCAGAAAGAAAAGGAGACAAAAAGGCAGAAAAAATTTGCAAGACTGACACACAATACTTACACCAATGCAATCCCAGACACCAGGGAGGGCCTCGAAGTCACGGCAGCAGCAAGGGTGGGGGGTAAAGGGCACGGGCGCAGTCAGGTGGAGCTGGGCGGCGTGGGGAGATTCTCCTGACCAAAGCAAGGTCAAGGGTCGCTCAGCCACGGATGTTGCAGAAATCTTGGAGCTAGAGAAACCGTGTTGCAGTGGGAGCCCTCCCAACTGGATACAGACTTGTTTCAGTTCCAAAAGCAGTCTAGCAGCGGTTCTGAAGGCCGGAAGCAGAAGATGACTTGGAGAGTTCCTTGTAGAGACTTGTGGATGAATCTGAGGACCCACCATTGGGGAAGCCCTTAAGTAACCCTAAGAGGGGGTTAGTCACCTCTTTAGTGACCCACCTATCAAAAGGGGTCAGGAACGTCATCAACCTGGCCTAATTAGTCAGATGCTCCTAGGGGTCTCTGCCTACCTTGTTTCCATGATGCCAGAAGCAACTGGCCACCTGGCAGAACTCTTTGCACCTCCCTAGGGGAATAGCTGGATAGGAGGGTGATCACTCCCCTATCCTTTGTGTGGTTTCATGCCAGAGCGGGAACCAGGTGTTCCTGAACTAGTGCAAACCGGATTATGCAAGGAGGGCACCAAATGTGCCCTTAAAGCAGTCCGGTAGCGCTCAGAGGCCACCCCACCCCAGCCCAGAGACACCTATTTCAAAGTGTGAGGTGGTCACATCTCTCTTTAGCAGGAAATCCTTTGTTCTGCCTTCCCTTGCTTGAGTTAGGCTCATCAGCAGGAGGGCAGAACAGTGTCTGGGGTCGTCCGCAATGTGGGCTGGCAGCCACATCCCGTAAGGCTGCACAGGCAGAATTAGAGGATCTTCTAAGGAACCCCCAGAGTGCATAGGATATTGTAACTAGCACTGGAATGGGTGTAGTTGCATGATTCCAACATGTTTGATACCAAACACACCTAGATTTGGAGAAGCAATTATGTTGTTCAACCACTCGTGTTGACCAGTGTCCACTACATACCTTGGAATGGCTTCCCGGCACTTACAAAGTCCAGGAATTGTAGTCAGGGGTTTGTAGGTGTACCTCTGCTCATGCCCTCACATTTAGGAACATGAACCCTGCCCTTGGGCCGAAGGTCCTACCAAAGGGGTGACTTACAGTGTCCAAGTGCAGTGACCACGATATGAGGCAAGCCTTATATCTGAAGCGAAAGGTGCATGCACCATTTCACGCAGCCTGCAACGGCAGGCCTGCAGACACAGTTTGCATGGGCTCCCATGGGTGGCATAATACATGCTGCAGCCCATGGGAGACCCCTGGTGAAGCAATGCCCTGGCTACCTAAGTGCCATATACTAGGGACTTCCATGGGTGCACCAGTATGCCAATTGTGGTGCTCAAAAGTTTACCAGCAGCCAAACATAGAGGAGAGAGCACAGGCACTGGGGTTCTGATTAGCAGGATCCCAGTGTACTACAGTCTAAACACAGTGACACCATGCAAAAAAAAAAAAAAGGGGTGGTAACTATGTCTGAAAGATGCTACTTTCCTACAGTGATGTTCCTCACACTCCTTGTTCATTTCTTTCCTTCTCTCTGTACCTGTCTTCATAAAACAGCTGTAACTTCAAGCAGCTTCGCCAACCCACCAGGCACGATGAGGTACTCCACCAGCCAACTTGGAAGTACTGTCACTAGTACCACCAGTTCAAGCTTTGTAACAGGATTCCGAGATCAGAGGAGACTCGATACTGTGAATAACCGGCCATATCTGGATGGTAAGAAGCAACTGTGCAGGTATTTGTGTGCAGGCTCTTCGGGTGTGGGTTATGGCATAGCTTGCAGACCTCAGCTGAGGTCATATTAGTAAATTGGCTTGGTCCTTTCAGCATGACACTTGAGCCCTGATTCTGACTTTGAAGTTCTGATGGATACAACTACCTGTGGATTCCTCACCTCATGAATACTCCCATGGCGCCAGCCTTCGACGGAAATCTTCTTACTAGTCTCTGCACGTCGACGAGGACGTCACTGTCTCGCACGCGACGCCGTCTGACGTCATACAGGCAATAAGAGGTCCTCGACGACGTGCGGACGTCAGTTCCCTTTTTTCCGTGCATTCGAAACGGTTATCTTCGAGGGAGCAACTGTTACTCTTGCGGTTACAGTGTATATCTTGCTGCGTACTCTTTCTCTGTGGAAATAATGTCGCAGAGAAAGTCTGGATTTAAGCCTTGTCGTGAGTGTGGAGGCAAGATGTCGGTGACGGATCCTCATTCCGATTGCCTTTGGTGTTTGAGCTCCGACCACGACGTCTCGACTTGTGATTCGTGTCAGCACATGAATCCGAAGGCCATTAAAGAACGCGAGGCGAAGCTGTTTATGGCCAAGTCAAAGGAGAAGCATCACAAGAAAAAGTCTTCTCCAAGACATCGGCGTCATCGAGACTCCCGGCGCCGTAGAGAATCTCGGCGTCATTCAAGGGAGGCTCGTTCCAGGTCTCCGGATCGGCGCCGGAGGACATGGGAGGTCAGCCCCACGGTGACGCCGCATCCTTCGACGCCGTTGCTCTCTCCGACGTCTCCAACTTCGCCTGGACAGGCGTCGGTGATTGAGGTATTGGAGCCTCAGGTGTTTTCTCCGGCGCAGACGCCGAGGCCGGCGTCGGGGTCGCCTCCGAGTCAGGCACCCCAGTATCCGGCTTTTCCCACCCCTGGAGCCGATAGTTCCGCATTCTTGAATGCGATGTATGCCATCTTCCAACAGATGGCTCCAGGGGGTGCTCCGGCTGGGCCTTTGGCCTTTTCTTTGGGTGATCCTGCGCCTCTTCGGCCGGCACCCTTTATGCCCTTTCTCCCGTTTGGGAACGTGGGCTCGGCGCCAGTGTCGGCGCCGGTGGCCGCTCCGATGGCTTCGGAGGGATTGGCCCCAGGGATTTCCATCCCGTCGACGTCGAGATTTCGGCCTGTGACTCCGGTGGGTCCATCCGTTTCATCTGCTCTTCAGTCGGCGCCGAAGTTACCTGTGGCGCCGGATGCGGCGTCGGTGGCTTCGGAAGATCGGCGCCGATCTCCGACTTCGGCGGAGGTGTTGTCGACTCCGCGGATTGAGCAACGACTGCATTCAAGGAGGCGTGCTCTCCGGGTACTAGAGGAGCAGGAGTACCAACGAGCCCTAGAGGAAGGAGAGCTAGAGGACTCGGGTGATGGGCTGCGTGGACTGGAGTCGGCCAGTGGGCTGGACACTTCCCCTGAGTGGGACCTTTCGTCCCCGGGGGAATATACCGAGGAAGCTGCTTCCTTTCATACAGTGGTACGGAAGGCAGCTAGTTTTTTGGACCTGCCTTTGCCGGTGGTGGAGGCGAAACAAAACCTTTTGACAGAGGTGTTGCATCCGGCCTCAGCCGCGGCGGAGCCTCTATTACCTTTTAATGACGCTCTGCTGGATCCGGTTTTAGAGGTGTGGAAGAAGCCGGCATCTTCCCCAGCAGTTCACAGAGCCGTGGCCAGGAGGTATCGGACGGCTCCAACTGATCCTGGTTTCCTATCTAGGCACCCTACGCCGGAGAGCTTGGTTGTGCAGGCCTCCTGTTCGTCCAAATCAGCGCCTGGTTCTTTCCCGACGGTGCCTGGGGACAGAGACTCAAAAAAGCTAGAGGCGCAGTCGAAGAAGATTTTTTCGTCCTGCAGTCTGGCGTTAAAAGCCACTAATGCGACCTGTATCCTGGGGAGGTATATTCATGCTCTGATGGATGACATCTCCTCTTCGTTTACAGAGCTTCCCCAGGGTCTTTTGGATCTTGTCTCTGATACCCAGGCTGCTGCGACCCAAATTATCCAGACGGGACTGGATACCACCGACTCGGTAGCCAGAGCAATGGGCACAACTGTGGTGGAAAGGAGACAGGCCTGGCTACGTAACTCGGGCTTTTCGGCAGATGTACAGTCCACATTGTTGGATCTCCCGTTTGATGGGGACAAACTGTTTGGGGCTAAGGCTGATTCGGCCTTGGAACGTTTTAAGGAGAGCAGGGCCACGGCTAAGTCGTTGGGACTCCAAGCTCCTTCTTCCACGGCCTCTTCCAGATTCTTCAGGAGGTTTCGTGGATTTGGGCGTGGCTCTTCCTCCTCTTCCTTTCGGGGAAGATATCAGCAACCTGCCTCTTCCCATCCCTATAGATCTTTTAGGGGGAGGGGTAGGGTCCGCACCAGGGGAGCCTCTCAGCAGCACTCTGCCTCTTCCTCATCCTCTGGCGGGGTGCAGCAGGGGAAGCAGCCTTAGGCTTCCACCATTTCCCACTCACTCCTCTCCTGTAGGGGGAAGATTACAGCATTTTCTCACCAAATGGGAGACTGTTACGTCGGACACTTGGGTTCTCAGTGTTGTGGGAAAAGGCTACACCCTTCCCTTTCGGGAGTTTCCGCCCCTCATCCCGCCCCGCCCTTCGTATTGTTCACAAGAACACCTCCTGTTGCTAGAACAGGAGGTAGAAGTCCTCCTTTTAAAGGGCGCGGTGGAGTTGGTCCCGGAGCAGGAAAGGGGTCAAGGAGTTTACTCAAGGTATTTCCTGATTCCCAAGAAGGATGGTCGTTTGAGACCAATTCTGGACCTGAGGATCTTGAATTGGTTCCTCAAGCAGGAAAAGTTCAAGATGCTGACCCTAGCACAGGTGCTTTTGGCGTTGAACATGGAAGACTGGATGGTGTCTGTCGACTTGCAGGATGCTTACTTTCATATCCCGATACTCAAGTCACACAGGAAGTATCTCCGGTTTGTGGTGGGATCGCAACACTACCAGTTTGCGGTCCTTCCGTTTGGTCTTACTTCAGCACCTCGAGTCTTCACGAAGGTGATGTCGGTGGTTGCGGCAGAGCTCAGAAGGAAGGGGATAGCAGTATTCCCTTACTTGGACGATTGGTTGATCAAAGCCAAGTCCCCGGAGCTTGTGTTGCGTCATCTGCAGTCAACAACCCAGTTGTTGTTCGACCTGGGCTTTTCGGTGAACGAGCCCAAATCTCACCTGGAGCCCTCTCAGCGCCTCCTGTTCATAGGGGCAGTACTGGATACGACATTGGGTCGGGCCTTTCCTCCGCCTCAGCGGATTCAAGATATTCAGGATTTGGTTCCAATGTTTCGAAATGGAGCGGTAGTTCCAGTCCTCAAGGTCCTTCGTCTGCTCGGTCTTTTTGCCTCCTGCATTCTGTTGGTCACGCATGCTCGCTGGCACATGAGGGCTCTTCAGTGGTGCCTCCGAAGGCAGTGGTCTCAACACAGAGGGGATCTAGAGGGTACTGTCAAGATCTCCAGAGATGCTGCTGTGGATTTGAAGTGGTGGATTGCAAGCAACAATCTTTCACAAGGAAAACCGTTCCAGCAGTCGCCACCAGTGGCCACAGTCATAACGGATGCTTCCACTCTAGGGTGGGGAGCTCATCTGGGGGATCTGGAGATCAAAGGTCTTTGGTCTCCAGAGGAACAGATTTTTCACATCAATCTGTTAGAGTTACGGGCTGTACGTCTGGCTCTCAAGGCCTTCCTCCCTTCCCTTCGTGGTCAGTCGGTACAGGTCCTAACGGACAATACTACCACGATGTGGTACATAAACAAGCAGGGAGGAGTGGGGTCGTACCTTCTCTGCAGAGAAGCTCTTCGACTATGGTCCTGGGCAAAGGACCATCGGATTTGCTTGATAGCAAACCATCTGGCCGGAGTCTTGAACGTGCGTGCGGACAGTCTCAGTCGCCACTTCTCGGCAGACCACGAGTGGCGTCTCCATCCAGATCAAGTCCGTTTAATCTTCCAGAAGTGGGGGTTTCCTCGGGTAGATCTGTTTGCCACTCGAGAGAACGCGCATTGTCCGTTGTTCTGCAGCCTTCAGTATCCGATGCAGGAAGCGTTGGGGGACGCGTTTCAAATGACCTGGTGCGGCCAGTTGCTTTACGCGTTTCCTCCCATACCCTTGATTCCTCGAGTATTGAGGAAGATTCACCAAGACCGGGCTCTAGTAATCGTAATAGCTCCGGATTGGCCAAGGAGGGTGTGGTACTCCGACCTTCTCCAACTCTCAACGTGCCCGCCGCTCCGTCTCCCTTTCAGGGCAGACCTCCTCTCGCAGTCGCAGGGGCAGGTTCTACACCCCAACCTCCAGAGTCTGCACCTACATGCCTGGAGATTGAACGGGGCAACCTGAGTTCCTTCTCTCTCCCGCCTGAGGTAGTGGATGTTATATTAGCGGCCAGGCGACACTCCACTAAATCTATCTACGCTAATAGGTGGTCTAAATTTGTTGCGTGGTGTGGAGAGAGGCAGATTGATCCTTTACAAGCTCATCTATCGGACGTTTTGTCTTTTGCTCTATCTCTGGCGCAGAAAGGTTGTGCAGTGGCTACCATTAAAGGTTATTTATCGGCCTTGTCAGCCTTCATATGTCTTCCAGACCAACCATCTTTATTTAAATCCCCTATTGTTATCAGATTCTTGAAAGGTCTTCTAAATCAATATCCTCCAAAGCCATTCGTTATGCCGCAATGGGATTTGTCCTTAGTCCTGACTTTCCTTATGGGGTCCCCTTTTGAACCTATGCATTCTTGCCCCTTGAGGTATTTGTTTTTAAAAACAGTCTTCCTGATAGCTATAACATCAGCAAGGAGAGTGAGTGAGTTGCAGGCCTTATCAGTAAAACCCCCTTATACAACTTTTTATGGGGATAAGGTGGTGTTGAGGACCAAGGCTGCTTTCCTCCCGAAGGTTGTTTCACCCTTCCATTTGGCTCAGGCAATTACTTTGTCCACGTTCTATCCTCCGCCTCATCCTTCCAAAGAGGAAGAAAGACTGCACCGTCTGGATCCAAAGAGAGCGTTGAGCTTCTTTATCGATAGAACAAAGGATTTCAGGCTGGAGGATCAGCTGTTTATTGGATACGTGGGCAAGAGGAGAGGAAAGGCAGTCCACAAGAGAACACTATCCAGGTGGGTTGTTCTTTGCATTAAAATATGTTACTCTTTGGCAAAGAAGGATCCTCCTGAGGGCATTAGAGCTCATTCCACCAGAGCTAAGTCGGCCACTTCGGCCTTAGCCAGAGGTGTTCCTGTGGTCGACATCTGCAAGGCCGCAACTTGGTCGTCCCTTCACACTTTTGCAAAACATTACTGTTTAGATTCTGAGGTTAGAAGGGACGGCCATTTTGCACGGTCAGTGCTGCAGGATTTCTTGGTTTGACCATTTAGGCACCCACCGCCGGGCGTGGTACTGCTTTGGGACTCTATTCATGAGGTGAGGAATCCACAGGTAGTTGTATCCATCAGAAGAACGAGTTACTTACCTTCGGTAACGACTTTTCTGGTGGATACATTAGCTACCTGTGGATTCCTCACGGTCCCACCCGCCTCCCCGTTGCCTTTATGGTCTTGCCAAGTAATCCTTGAGTGCGCTCCTCTTGATCTTTGAGGGTGCAATAGATGTATATATATAATATATTTATATATATATAGGTATAGGTGTATATATCTTTATGTATATACTTGGTGTGTGTATATATTTTAAAAGAAAGAGTTTTATATATATATATATATATATGTACATAAAAAAAAAAAAAAAAAAAAAAAAAAAAAAAAAAAAAAAAAGATTTACAGTTATTCATACAATGTGGTGTATTTTTACAATATAATGGATGTTGCTTTGTTCTTTCATTGCATTGCCTGGTTGTTCTCATGCACGTAAAAAATGATTGGTACTGACGTCCGCACGTCGTCGAGGACCTCTTATTGCCTGTATGACGTCAGACGGCGTCGCGTGCGAGACAGTGACGTCCTCGTCGACGTGCAGAGACTAGTAAGAAGATTTCCGTCGAAGGCTGGCGCCATGGGAGTATTCATGAGGTGAGGAATCCACAGGTAGCTAATGTATCCACCAGAAAAGTCGTTACCGAAGGTAAGTAACTCGTTCATCTGTTCGGTTCCCTGCGCAAGCATAAGCAGAGGGATCATTATTCTAAGTTATGCAATTTTATAGTCCCCCTACTGTTTTCCCATGACAGATTTCACCTCATCATACTGATGAAAATTTCCAGTGGAAAAATGTGTGGTTAAACGGCAAAGCATGTGGTGTTCGGTGTAATACGGAATCTGCATTTGATGCCTTGTTTTACTTTCCAGATAGGAGGTATAGATGTCACAAAGGTAATACCTCACTGTGGGAAGCTGGCTCTCTATATAGTGCATTAAGAAGAGGTACACCGTGCAGAGTCCAGTGGATCCCTAATTGGCTTGCAGAGGCAAAAGCGGATAGGACTAATTCAGTATTTTGTGGTAGTGTGGGCGAGCAGTTAGGCTTATCGGAGGATAGTGCTAAGCATTGGTTGTACTCACCGAGGTAATAAATGAGACACACACTCAAAGAATAAATCTGAGACCAAATTAGAAAAAAAACACATCTTTTTATATGTGTTGCAAACCTAAGAAGTTCGTAATCAGGTTAGTACCTTTTCAAGTAAAAATAGTTTTCATTTTAAAAAATCAACAAAATTCTCAAAGTTCTTCAATGTTAACCTATGGAGGAAAACAATGTTCAGTAAACACAGGGCTAACAACGACCTTCAGGGCCAATTTCAGGGAGTTAAGGTAGGTACTGGGCACTGATCAGAGCCACACCAGCAGGTCCCTCTGAGCAGCAGTGGGGGGCGGTCAGGTGCAGGGATGCACTAAGACGTCAGGTGCCCAATGGTTTCCTATGGGAAGTCTGTCCTTTTGAAGACAGGCTGCAGGCTCTGACTAGGAAGCCAGTCGGGTAGAACAAACTTGTAGTTTGTAGACTTGGGTGCTTGGGGACATAGGTGCACCATTGGTCCTTTTCTCCAGAGCCCAGGGACGACGGATGCAGGGGTTTACTTAGGTGTCAGCTTTCTTCATCCAGGAGCACTCGCAGTCTGGGGGTCCTGCGTGTTGAGGCTACTGGCGTTGGGTAGAGCAGCATGGGGGTGGGGGATATGGGATTAAGGGCGACTGGAGCAGTGGTTGCTGGAGCTGTTGGGTTTTCTCTCACCACAAGACTGCAGGAGAAGGGGCCTGCGTGCAGGGGCTGCAGGTGTCTTGGGGGAGTCCAAGATGGGTGAGAACACACTGCACTCTAACTCTGGACAGCTGGGGAACCTTGCTGACAACGTGGGTTAGCTTCACCTCAGGTCGTGGATGTCGGGTGTAGGGGTCACTTCTGGTGTCTGGCCCTGGCTGTTCCAGAGGCTACAAAGTCCTTTCTAGAGACTTTGCTGCAAAGCAGAGCCGCTGCTCAATGGAGTCTTGAGTTGTTATGGAAGGCAGGCAGTCCTCCTAAGTTCCTTGGAGGTTCAGCTGTAGGACGAGTCGTCTTTTTGAGCAGAATCCATTGAGGTCATTAGGCAGGCCGGTGGGCCTGGCTCCAAGTTAGCTGCTTTTTCTTTTCCTCTTCTGTGGGTACGACTCTTCTTTGTCCTTTGCTTCTTCGGTCGTCAGCATCTGAGTTCTAGGGTTAAGGAGTGCCACCTAAATACTCAATTTAGGGCTGGTATAGGGACTGTCAGGCAGTAGCCAATGGGGTGCCCACCTTTAGGGTGACTACACACTTTCTATGACCACTTCCGCTGAGAAGTGGGCATAACCCTGACCCTTGTGGCCTTATTCCTTCCAAACAGGATGGATGAGTTTAAAAAGTAATGTCCACTTCATCTTGTCCACCTTATGGGTGGGACTGGCATGAAGTGGGCACACCACCTAATCTGCCTAATTTTCCTGCCTGTGCTGCTGCCAAAAGTGGGGTCAGGACAGGAACGTTGGTCATCTCCACCATCTGGAGAGACCTGGGTTGCATTACAAAAGCCACGAGGCCTTTGAAGCCTCCTGCCCTGGAATGTCCATCATGTCTGGATGAGGTGATATCACCACCGCCCAGTGTAGACTTTTGTCTCTGGCCCTAAAGAGCGCTGGCTCTCACCTCGGGGGTCCAGAAAAGCATCTATGGTGGCTGAACTGGTCAGGTCCAGTTATTCAACCCACTAGTAGTTGGTTTCAGGGGCCACATCTAAGGTGCCCTATGGGTGCAGTTATTATTAAATCCCTCACTGACATCTGTGAAGGTTTATTAATCTGAGATGTGATACCAAACTTCTCTGTATTCTGGGAAACCATTAATGAGCTGGGAAACTCGTAGTGACCAGTGTCCAGCACATGCATTCAAACTACTATGACTGAAATTTGACAAAGACATAGCAGGGGCATATCTGCTTGTGCAGATACGGCCTCACATGAATTACATTAATTAAAATGGCTTCCCTGTTCACTCACTGTGTCTAAGAATTGGCAAAGACATAACAGGGGCATATCTACTCTTGCAGATATGTCCTCACTTGTAATATAATGCACCCTGCGTAGGACTGTAAGATCTGCTGTAGGGGTGACTTAACTTATATTGCATACAGTGTTAGGGGACATGGCACACAGGCTGTGTGCCATGTTGTGTTTTCACTTTAAGCTGTACCACGACATGCAGCCTGCAATACCAGTCTCCATGTGCTAAGTGGGGGGGTCCTTGTGGGTGGCACATTACATACTGCAGCCCTTGGGGACCCTCTTATGTGCCCATGCTCTAGGTAGCATTTACTAAAAACTTTCAGGGGGTAAGCAAAGATATTGCCAATTGGGGAAAAATTGCACTGTTTTACTGAAAGAGATCAGGCACTGGGGACCTGTTTAGCAGGAACCCAGTGCACTTTCAGTCAAAATTGCATCAATTACCGGGCAAATAGTGGGGGTAACCATGTCAACAAGCATTTGTAATGCAATAAGACTCACATTTGTGAGGGTTGGAGCTATTAGTGTTGTAAATGACAATGGGCCTGATTACGATTCCGGCGGGGGGCGGAGGCCGCCCGCCAGAATTCCGCCCTCCATAATACCGCTCCGCGGTCAGAAGACCGCGGAGGGTATTATGAGTTTTTCCCTGGGCTGGCGGGCGGTCTCCAAAAGACCGCCCGCCAGCCCAGGGAAAAACTCCCTTCCCACGAGGATGCCGGCTCGTAATAGAGCCGGCGGAGTGGGAAGGTGCGACGGGTGCTGTTGCACCCGTCGCGTATTTCACTGTCTGCAAGGCAGACAGTGAAATACATTTTGGGGCCCTCTTACGGGGGCCCCTGCAGTGCCCATGCCGTTGGCATGGGCACTGCAGGAGCCCCCAGGGTCCCCACGACTCCCCCTCCCGCCATCCGGTTCCCGGCGGGAGAACCGCCAGGAACTGGATGGCGGGAGGGGGAGTCGGAATCCCCAAGCCGGCGCAGCTTGCTGCGCCGGCTTGGAGGATTCCTTGGGGGCAGCGGGAGACCGCCGGTTTCCCTTCTCTGACCGCAGCTAAGCCGCCGCGGTCAGAATGCCCCGCAGGGCACCGCCGGCCTGTCGGCGGTGCCACCGCGTCCCGCGGCCCTGGCGGAAGTAATCCGCCAGGGTCGTAATGACCACCAATGTCTTTTAGCTGTGTGTTTTGGTTTGGAGTGTAGTGGATATATAAACAGAGATGCAGCTGCAGCATTGTCTTGAGCAGTGGTTCCCAACCTTTTGACTTCTGTGGGACCCCCACTTTATCAATATTGGAAGCTGGTGACGGGCACTGAATCATTATTGGAATCCGGGGACCCCCCACTGAGTCATTATTGAAAGCTGGGGACCTAATCGGTTAAAATAATTAAAAAATGTAAGTAGTTGTGGGCCCGATGAGGAGGTTTCGCGGACCCCCAGGGGTCCCCAGACCACAAGTTGGGAACCACTTGCCTAGAGGACTAAGAATGGGGAATTACCACTGGGAACAGAGACACAGCTGCAGCACTGTCTAGAGGATTTATGATGAGGAATTACCACTGGGTTCAGAAAAGCAGCTAGCAACACTGTCTTGAAGGCTTAAATTGAGGAATTACCACTGTGACCAAAGAATAAGCTGTAGCATTGTCTGTAGTACTAAGACTGAGGAATTGCCACTGGGACCAGAGAAGCAGCTGCAGCCCTGTCCAGAAGGCTTAGATTGGGGAATTACCAATGTGAACAGAGAAGCAGCTGCAGCATTGTCTACAGTACTAAGAATGAGGAGTTACCACTGGGAACAGAGACACAGCTGCAGCACTGTCTAGAGGACACTGAATGCAGAATTACCACTGGGACCAGAAAAGCAGCTGCAGCACTCTCTAGAAGATTTAGATTGAGGAATTACCACTGGTTCCTGAGAAGCAACTAGCAGCCCCGTCTAGAGGGCCTAAAATGGTGTATTGCCAGAGAAGTAACTGCAGCACTATGTAGAGGACTTAGAATGAGGAATTACTACTAGGACCAGAAAAGCAGCTGCTGCACTGTCTAGAAGACTTAGATTGAGGAATTACCACTGGGACCAGAGAAGCAGCCTCAGCACTGTCTATAGAAGACTTAGATTGAGGAATTACCACTGGGACTAGAGCAGCAGCTAGCAGCACTGTCTAGAGGACTTAGAATGAGGAATTACTGTTGGGACCAGAGAAGCAGCTGCAGCACTGTCTAGAGGACTTAAAATGAGGAATTACCACTGGGACCAGAGAAGCAGATGCAACGTAGTCAAAAGGACTAAGAATGATGAATTGCCACTGGGACCAGAAAAGCAGCTAGCAGCACTGTCTAGAAGACTTAGAAGGAGGAATAACCACTCGGACAGAGGAGCAACTGCAGCATTGTCTACAGGACTAAGAATGAGGAATTACCACTGTGGCGAGAAAAGCAGCTGCAGCATTGTCTAATGGACTTAGAATGAGGAATTACAGAGGGGAGCAGAGAAGCAGCTACAGCACTTCCTAGAGGACTAAGAATGATTAATTACCACTGGGACCAGAGATGCAGCTGCAACAACGCCTAGAGGACTAAGGATGACGAATTACCACTCGAACCAGAGAAGCAGCTCCAGCACTGTCTAGAGGATGTAAAATGAGGAATTACTACTGGGACCAGAGAAGCAAGTTTAGAATTGTCTACGGGACTAAGAATGAAAAATTACCAATCGGACCAGAGGAGCAGCTCTGCCTATAGGATTAAGAATGAGGATTTACCACTGGGACCAGAGAAGCAAATGCAGCATTGTTTATAGGACTAAGAATTAGGAATTACCACTGGGACCAGAAAACAGCCAGCAGCCCTGTCTAGACACAGAATGAGGAATTACCACTGGTACCAGAGAAGCAGCTAGCAGCACTGCTTATGGTATTAAGAATGAGGATTTACCAGTGGAACCAGAAATGCGACTTCAGCACTGTTTAGAGAACTTTAGAATGAGGAAGACTGAAAGTGGATGAGGTTGTGACTGCCGGAGCATGGAAAACACACTTATTTCTAAAACAGCAGTGGAGATAATAGTGGCTTGGAAAACTTCAATTAAGTATACCCGAGCAATAAGCAAAACATGAAAACTTTGGTGCCTTTCTAAACACTGTATTTTCACTGGTGTGAACACATTGCTATGGACAACCAAAAGAACACTAAGGCTGCAATGCTAGGACGGGAGGAGGGGCTATCACACTCTCTAAGAGGAGGAAGCATGAACGTGCATGAACGTAGTGTGATGGCGAACAAAAATGTCTTCATAGTGAAATCGTCTGGGAGGGAACTAAGCACACAAAGCAGAGACATTTCGAAAAATACACCATTAAAAAGGAAGCATTAAAGACAGGCAGAACAAAAAAACGAATGGGCGAAATGGATGTGGGTAAAGCCCAAAGACTACTTACTGCATGTCTTGCGGACAGCGCATGCGCTCCGTCTAGGCTCGACCTAAAAAGAGGCACTTTGCAACATTTGTCAGTTCTCGGCATTTTGTTTATGACTTCTTTCACACCATCCCCAGTAAGATTTTGATAGGGGTTTACCCTGTGTTGTTCTGAGAAGTCAGAAAATAACTATATATGTTTCAAGTCTTTAACATAAACCTAGCCTATTATAGAGCAAAGGCTATTGTAGTAAAACTGTAGCACAGGTTTTATTACAAATGTATATTAAGTGTTAACAATAGCCTCTATTTGATTTTCTGTGAATTTAGAACTGTAAACTACCAAATCCCCACATGCTTCTCCTTAGGGAGTGTGCCATTTGTCAAGTGGATGCTTAGAATCCATGGGCAGGGTGCTCAGCTGACTTGCCTACAGTCCCCTGGAATCAAAAAAGTTCTCCACTGAATGACTGAAAACATGACTTCTATAGACTGCTTCTCTTTGCACACATGAGAATTGTCCTAATTACTTCCCTCGCCGGATACAAATCCCTGTCATAGAAAGGTATACTTACATTAGATAATTAGAAAAGTGTGATTAGCTTATATTCATATATTGTGTAGGCAAATTAATTACAATGATCATGAACCAGCAAAAGTTTGCCCAGCATCAGTTCATTAATACACAACCATTTCATGTTACACCACCAGAGAGCAAGGATTACAGGTCTTAAAACTGTTATGACTGGTGATCATTTGCAACAGTGCATTTCTTCTTGAACTATCTGAGTGGGGACGGACCCCCAAGGTCTTTGTATGATAACAAAGATAATCCAGTGCCAAAACCATTAGCCTCCCATCACTCTCATTTTTCTCTTCACACAGTTAGAGCAGAGATCGAGGCATCCAATGCACATCTGCAGAGCCTAGCAAACTGCTGGAAAGAAATTCCTGCTTATAGGCATAGCCCGTCCCAGGTGCTCAACACTAGAGGTGAAGCCAGCACAGTTGCTGCAGAAAAGGAAGTGAGGAGGCCAGACGTGGGAACCAAGAGGTCTTATATGGAAGGTGAGACCACAATTCTTTTCTTAGTATCCATTCAAGTAACCAAGTAATGTGAGGAAAGACCTATGTGCTTTCGGAAAGGCAGTGGGTCTAGTCAGGGGAAGTGTGCACGAGTTAAAATGCTGTAGACTTGGCTAGTTATGCCTCATCTGAAGTACAGAGTCAGTTTCTACGGCCCTTGTATGAAGCATCATGATAATCACTGGAAATCTCATCTAGAGTATTGTGACCAGTTGTAAAGGAAGACGTTTCTCCATATTGTGGGACTTCTTTGGTGAAGTGCATTTTGTTTGGAGGCCATATAATTTGCATTGTCACAACTTCCGAAGACCATATGTGTGGTGTTGAGACAGGTTCTGAAGACGTTGTAAAGTATTTAGTCCAGTTCTGGAGGGCTTCTTCTGGAGCATTATTAGCCCCGAAGGCATTGCCTAATGTACCACTCCTAGCTCTGAAGGCATTTCTTTGGAAATCTAATTAAGATAGATAAAAGGGCTAACATTGCTGTTGGCTGGAATTGAGGAGCATTAGGAGAGAAATGATGACATTTAGGCCCTCGTTTTGACTTTGGCGGTGTTTTCCAAAGACCATCAAAGCCGCGGCCACCAGAAGATCGCCATTCCATCTTCTGCCCACCATATCATGAGTACTGAAGGATTTCCACCACATTTTGGGCGGAAATCCTCCAGTAGTCGTGCTGGCGGTCGGAGGCGCATGGGCGGTTCCAAAAGCGGCCCGACCAGGCAAAAGGACTCCACCAGCCGTATTACGAGCAGTAATATGGCCTTGTAGGGTCCTGTTGGCGGGACTCTGCTGGCGGTGGAAGCGCCCGTTCCCTGCCAGACGACTTCCTCCCTGGACAAGGCAAGTCGATTGTCTGACAGGGGAGGGATTGGGAGGGTGGGGGGTATTGTGTTTGCCTGTGTGTATACGTGTGTGAATGTATGTGTGTATGCGTGGTTGAATGCATGTATGAATGTAGAGGTGAGTGCGTGCATGAATGTTGAGGTGAATGTGTGTATGGCTGCTAGGGAGTGTATGCCTGTATGGATGCTTGTGAATGTGCGTGTATGGATTCTTGTTAGTGAATGCGTGTATGTAAGTGTTGGTGTATGAGTGTATGTGAGGTGCGTGTGGGTGTCTGGACACGTGGGGATGCTGCACTAGAAGTGGGGCATGGGGGTGTTGTTCTGGTGGGGGGTTCTGGTATGGAGGGGGTGGTGGGGTATTAGGCTTGCAGGGGGGCAAGAAGCCAGCTGCCGGTGACAGGAAAGAAATGTCCTGTCACCTGTAGCCTTTCCGCCAGGGTTTTCTTGGCAGTGCTACCTCCGCGGAAACCCTAGTGGAAAGCCAGCTCCTAATACTGCCGGCGGTCTTAATTGGACCGCCAGGTCGGAGATGCTGATCTCTGGCCCGGCATGTCCAACTGCCCTGGCGGTACAGGCGGGGGGGTGGCGGATTGGCAGAGGCCAACCCGTCAGACTCATAATGTGGTGGTCTTCACCGCCAGCGGTCAAACCGCCACTTTGGCCCTGGCTGTCAGAAGACCACGAGGGTCATAATGAGGGCCTTAATCACTTCAGATGTGTAAGTGTTGATTAAAGAAGGGACCTATGGGAGCAGACTGACACAAGGTTGGAGTTGTTAATGAGAGAGGAGCATAATGTGGGGGTAACATTAAGAAATTGTTCTTCACAGAAAGGGCCGTGAGCACTAGAACCACCTTACAGCAGATGCAAACATGGGTTTAAACAAACGCAGAGCTGTAATCTAGGTAGAATCTTCCGTTAGTCAGCAAGCAGCAGAAAGGACAGGATATACCAGTCTGGCTGTCATTGTATGAGCCTAGAGTTCATGATAGAGGTCGACTGGTTTTACTGCCATAGCTCTCACAAGGCACCAGGTGCGTATCCTCTCTTTGGAATTGTGTATATTTCGTGTGAGGAAATATTATGATCTACATGCCTTCTCCAGCAGAGTCACCTCCTGACTTGGCAAGCCGTATGATGAAAAAGCAGTTGCCAACTCCAAGTCAGTCTCCAACAAGCTCCAGAAGCTCACCTTCAATGTCCCCAGGTGGAAGGGAGCCCAGGCGCCCTGAACGAGGTAGGTGACCTGCTTTTTTCATTTCAGAATACATCATGCAGATTGTGTGGTTTGCAGCTTGTGCTTTTGTAGATCACATGCTCTGCAAAATCCTGTCATCTACTACTGGGTGCAGACATTTGTTGTTTTTCTTAGAAGTGTAAATTTTGATTTCGAGATAATCGTGATCCATTCCTGAAACTCACAATGCACCAGGACAGAGATTCACATCTCTGATTGGTTGGGGTTTACTTTTCGTGTTCCAAACTTCTGGTAAAATCCTTTCAATTCCAAGACAGAAAACGCCAGCCACAATATCAAAAGACCAACGGTCATCAACAATGCTTTAAATTCAACTGGGACTGAAAGGCTCTACATGAACCAGATGGTAAAACAGTGCCTTAAGGTAGAGGAAGCCAAGGAGAATCCACCTTTCCAATTTTGACCCAAATGCAATTCTGAATTCCTGTGGTCAGACTGAGAAAGTCGAGGAGAATCCACCTTTCCAAGTTTGACCCAAATGCAATTCTGAACTCCTGTGGTCAGACTGAGGAAGTCAAGGAGAATCCACCTTTCCAAGTTTGACCCAAGTGCAATATATAAATTCCTGTTGTCAGACTATTACCAAATTTATTATGTCTGCTTACATTGAGATTACGCGGAGTCAACCTGACAGGCATTTAAAAAAAAAAAATCTGTTATTAGGAGAGTGCATTGGTGGGCATATTGTAAACTGTAGTGCCACAAACCTACAGAGGCATCTCCAGTCTTCAACCCTGAGGGAATTTTGGGAACGTCTTTTGCATGGTAAGTCCAGTTTAGTTCCTGCCAGGTCAAGCAGAACAGAGTCCTGAAACCTTTCTCCTCAAGGGTGTGCAAGCTGCATGGGAACCTGCATCCAGATCATACTAAAGACACTCGTAACTTGACCAACATTGGAGTATCATTCTCCAGGGTTTCAGCCTCAAAAAGTGTCTTGCATGGAGTCCAAGCATCACTCTCAAGGGAGTCAGGAATCGAACCCTGAGTCTTGAAGCCAAGAGACCTCAACAGTCTACTTTAACCACTGCTCCCAAGCCCACTCGGCCCAAAGATCCCACCTTGGCTCCAGACAAGCCCATGAGGCAGGGGCTCTAAGTTTTGACTTCAGCCTATGCTTTTCAGACCCGAGCCACCAACCCGACACCTTTGGCGCCTTAGTCAGAGCAAACCTTGCTCTGGTCCGACTCTCAACTCCAGCCTCAAGGTCAAGTGATACAACCCTGCCAATGGAGCTTCAGAAGATGTCTGATGTCAGGTGAGGGAAACTTTACATTCATTCTAATTCTGGGAAAATTCTGACTTGAGTGTCATAGTAGGTGGCAGACCCTACACACCTCAAAAAGAAGCAGCTTGCTTCTGAGAAGGCCATTTTAGAGGAGCTCCCTGTAGGAATATGGCTGTCTATATAGTGTATCAATGTAGGGGGGCACCATGCAGATAATCCGGTTGACCCTCATTGGCCTACAGGGCTTTAATTAAAAGTCCCAAATGCTCTCTTTTGTGGTAATGTGGGGGAGCAGTTTGTTTATCAGAGGACAGTATTACGCATTTGTTGAACAAGCAGAGTCAGTAAATGAGGCACACACCACACTCAAGAAGAAACTTGAGACCAATTTAGAAAATTAGCACAGATTTTTTTATAATTCTAGATCCCCAAGATCTACAGGATCAGGTAAGTATTTCTCGAGTTAGTGATCTTAAGATATACAGAAAATACAGTTGTCAGATTTGAGCCTCAAACGCGGTAATGTTACCTATGCACAAAACATACACGTCTGGCCTCAAGGTAAATAGGGGCAAAGGCAGTTAGAAACACCAACAGTTTCAGATTACCTGTCCTGGTGTGTCTGGTTGCAAAGGTGCTCCTAGCGGTGGTAATTTCGGACGATACGTTTTGAAATCTATGGGAGCAGTACCTGTAAAAAAGAGGCTGCAAGTGGGGACTGTGTGGCCAGTCCGGCTGAACCCACGGGGGATCGGTCCTTGAGGGTCTGAGCTCCACAGAGACACCATTGGTTTCAATGACTCCTGGCTGAGGGACTCAGGTGCATTGGTGTTTTGTCAGGCGGGATGGAGAGTTAGAGGCTCTCACGGTTCTTGGGATACCTGCAGAAGCAAGAAAAGAAACACAGCAGAATGACTTCTGCCTTGGAGCTGGCCTCTGTTGAAGACCCGTGTGTACAGGTGAGTTTTTGCGGTGGTGGTGTTCAGGCTGAAGACAAGCCTTGGTGCTTGGAACTGGCGTCGGAACCTCCGGTATTGGTGCAGGGAGGTTCCAGGCAGGCTCAGCGTCTTAAAGACTGGATGAATCGCCGGAGCTGCACTCTTGGACACTCGGGATCCTCTTCTGACGAGATGCTACCTTATTGGACCCGATGGTCAGGAAAATGAGGGACCAGGCAGTCATGGTTGCTGCCTTCTGGTGCTGGGAAGTGGCTCCACCACTCCAAGGCAAATGCAGGCTGGTTAGCAAAGTGCTGGCAGGCCTTCGAGGCTTTTGGAGGATGCACAGCTGCAAGACGAGTCAGGTCTTTGTTGGGACTGGAGCAGGTAGGCAGAGTTTGAGGCCAAAGTCCTCAGCTAATCCACAGTTCAAGCTCTGATCGGCACTTCTTTGGCCTTCATCTTTAGTTAGTCGAATCTAAGTTTCTGGTGTCAGGAGGCACATAAATTTAGTGGTGTTTAGGAGAGTGTAGGGTAATAGCTGTAGGAGGCTGGCCTGATTGGTAGTGGGTGCCTATAGTACTTACACCGTATACCAGGTCCAGTTATCCCTTATTAGTGAAATATAGGCAGTGTCTAGAAGCCAGGCTCCCTAGAGGTAGCTGTGGATGAGCAGCCAAGGTTTATCTAGGAGACATGCAAAGCTCATGCAGTACCACTGTGTTCACACAGTACTCACACTCATGAAAGAAAACATGCAGTGTTACAAAAATAAAGGTACTTTATTTTGTTGACAAAAATACTATAGAGACTATACTCCCTTAGGAGGTAAGTAATATACAAATTATATACACTATAATGCAGAAATATGCATAAAAAACAGTTCGAAAACAGTGCAATTAGTGAAAATCACAATAGTTAGAAATGGGCCTGGGGGGAACACAAACCTTTATACTAAGAAAGTGGAATGCGAATGCCGGTTTCCCACCTAGGCAAGTGTAGTGTGTAGAGGGGCATTGGGAGTACTAGAAAACCCCAAAGGTAAGTACTAGAACCCACCCCAGTGCCTAGGAAAGCAGGAATAAAACACAGTAACTTTTGAAGAACACACACTGAAATGAAAGGATTATGCAAAAACAAAAAGAGACTGCAAGACACCAACAGTGGATTCCTGGACCTGAGGACCTGTGGAAGAAGGGGACCACGTCCAATAAGCACAGAAGAGTCAAGGGAGAACAGGAGCCCCTCTTAACCTGGATGAAGGTGCAAAAGAAGAACCACTGGCGAGGAAGAACAGTCAGTATTGCCCTCAAGAAGATGGAGTCGGGTTCCTGGTTGGTGCAATTGATGTCCCATACTGGATGGAGGATTGCAGTCTGTTTTGTGGAGCTGGAGTCTGCTAACAAGCCATGGAACATGCAAAGCTCGCGATTAGCGGAAAATGGCCCTGCCCGGGACCAGAAAGGACCAGGTGGACTCTACCCAGGAGGGGGAGTCAGAGTGGCCTCTTAGCAACTCAGAGAGCCCATAGAAGACCAGGCAGCGTAGGCAGGAGTTCCACAGCATGGAGACAAAGAAGGTGCAAAAAGAGGCCAGCGCAGCACTACAACAAAGGCTTCCACGCCGCCGGAGAAGAACTCAGGAAGACGTGCATCGCAGCATAGAGTGCTGAGGGCCGGAGCTGCAAGATGCACGAAGAACTTCTTGGAAGGATGCCACAAGCCTTGGCAGCTGCAAAACACGCAGAGCACAGGGGAACTGGCTTGCATGGGGAGGCAAGCTCTTGCCTCCACCAAAGTTGGACAGTAGGACATCAGGACCATCTGGTGCACTTAAGTCCACCACCTGTGATGCAGGATCCACGCAGCTCAGCAGGAAAGGGGATACATGTAGCCGGTCGTCGTTGCAGTAGGTGCTTGCTGTAGCAGGGGAGTGACTCATTGTAAAGAAATTACTCCTTGGCATGGTTACCCCCTAACTTTTTGACTGTGCTGATGCTAAGTTAGGATTTGAAAGTGTGCTGGGACCCTGCTAACCAGGCCCCAGCACCATCTTTCCCTAAACTGTACCTTTCTCTCCACAATTGGTACAACCCTGGCACTCAGGTAAGTCCCTTGTAACTGGTACCCCTGGAACAAGGGAAGGTCTCTAAGGGCTGCAGTATGTCTTATGCCACCCTGGGGACCCCTCACTCAGCACATGCACACTGCCTCACAGCTTGTGTGTACTGGTGGGGATAAAATGTCAAAGTCGACATGGCACTCCCCTCAGAGTGCCATGCCAATCTCACTCTGCCTATGGCATAGGCTAGTCACCCCTCTAGCAGGCCTTACAGCCCTAAGGCAGGGTGCACTGTACCACAGGTGAGGGGATATGTGCATGAGCACTATGCACCTACAGTGTCTAAGCAAAACCTTAGACATTGTAAGTGCAGGGCAGCCATAAGAGTATATGGTCTGGGAGTTTGTCAAACACAAACTCCACAGTTCTATAATGGCTACACTGAAAACTGGGAAGTTTGGTATCAAACTTCTCAGCACAATAAATGCACACTGATTCCAGTGCGCAATTTATTGTAACATACACCCAGAGGGCATCCTAGAGATGCCCCCTGAAAACCAATCCAACTTCTAGTGTAGGGTGACCAGTTTCTGCCAGCCTGCCACACACCAGACATGTTGCTGGCCACATGGGGAGAGTGCCTTTGTCAATCTGTGGTCAGGAACAAAGCCTGCCCTGGGTGGAGGTGCTTCACACCTCCCGCTGCAGGAACTGTAACACCTGGCGATGAGCTTCAAAGGCTCAAGCCTTGGATTACAGTGCCCCAGGGCACTCCAGCTAGTGGATATGCCCAACCCCCGGACAAAGCGCCACTTTTGGTGGCAAGTCCAGAGGGAAAATTAGGGAAAACTGAGAGGAGTGCCCCTAAGGTGTCCAGAGCTGTGGTGGCCCCCCTCCCTGCAGAATCCTCCATCTTGGTTTGGAGGACAGGGACCAATAAGGATAGCAATGTGCCCCCCTCCCCAAAGGGAGTGGGCACAAGGAGGGTGTAGTCACCCTCAGGGACAGTAGCCATGCTACTGCCCACTGACCCTACACGCCCCAAATCTAGGATTTAAGGGCCTTACTGAACCCAGCTCACCAGATTCCTGGCCACCTACAAAGAAGCAGAAGGCTGAAACCCCAGCAGAGAAGAAGGAAGATGACAACTGGTTTGGCCACAGCCCTAACGGGCTGTCTCGTGCTTCAAAGAACATGCAAGAAGTCCAGTGACAAGTCCAGCGGGCACAGTGACCTCTGACCACTCCAGAGGACTGCCCTGCACCCAAATGGACCAAGAACTCCTAAGGACAGCGGCTCTGTCTCAAAGAAACCATCTACCAAGGACTCCCACCTCACTCCGAATGTGTGAGTCCTGACCCCTGCGCACCCGATGCCCACAGCCCATGTCCAGGTGGTCCACCCAGCAAGAAAGGATCCCCAGGCGATTGGGAGCAAGAGCCCACCCGGGGTTGACCCCTCCAAGCCCACAATGCAAAGACCGCCTCAACAGGCCAGGTGGCGGCATCGCCATCCTACACAGAGACACCATCAAAGTCACCACCAGCTCCCAAGACACTATCGACAACACAGAACACATGCACTTCCTAATCCGCATTAACAACAACTCCACCCTCAGAGGTACACTAATCTACAGACCACCAGGACCACGCCCCGCCTTCTGCGACACCATTGCCGACAGCATCAGCTTGTACGCCCTCACCTCCACAGACTACATCCTCCTTGGTGATTTCAACTTTCACTTAGAAAACCTACAAGACCACAACTCTACCTCCCTCATAGACAACCTCACCAACCTCGGACTCAAACAACTGGTCACCACACCCACCCACTCAGCAGGACACACGGTTGACCCAATTTTCACCGCAAGCCAACAGATAGCCTACACCCACACCACCGAACTCCTCTGGACTGACCACCACTGCGTCCACTTCTCCTTCACCAAACTCCCCACACACTACCATCAACACACCACACCCTACCGCATATGGGACAAGATCCCCACAGAACGACTAAACTCCCTACTGGCCCATAACCCCCCCCCCCCCCCCCTCCCTCCCCACGCCAACAACCCCAACACAGGAGCACACAACCTCTCCAAATGGATCACCTCCTGCGCAGACACACTAGCCCCCCTCAGAAAACACATCGCCACCCGCAACATCAAGAATGCCCCGTGGTTCACCCCTGAACTCCAAGACTCCAAGCGCAAATGCCGCCAAGCTGAAAAAATATGGCAACTAGAACCTTCCACAACCAACTTCTCCACCCTCAAAACCACCATTCGCACCCATCACCGACTCGTACGCACCGCCAAAAGAGATCACTACAAGACACGCCTTGACAACAACACTCAAAACAGCAAAGAACTCTTCACCATCTTTAATGAACTTGCCAAACCCAAACCAGCAACATAGACCCCGCACACACACAGCCCCTATGTGACTCCCTTTCCAACCACTTCCTCCACAAAATCCTGGACATCCACAACAGCTTCATACCACACACACCCCTCACTCACCCAACCCCCACTCTTGACCCCCCCACCACACTCTCCACCTGGACCCCCACCACACGCGAAGAAACCGAAAAAAACATGAACTCCATCCACTCCGGTTCCCCCTCCGACCCCTGCCCACATCGCATACACAACAAAGCCAGCCCAACCATCGCCCCCATACTCTACAACATAATCAACTCCTCTTTCGACTCCGCCACCTACCCAGACCCCTGGAAGCACACGGAAATCACTGCTCTCCTAAAAAAAAAAAAAAAAAGCCAACCCAGAGATCCTCTCCAACTACCACCCCATCTCCCTCCTCCCTTTCCCCGCCAAGATTGCAGAGAAATTAGTCACTGCCCGCCTAACCCACTTCCTCGAAGCAAACAACACTCTTGACCTCTCACGATCTGGGTTCCGCAAGAACCACAGCACGGAAACCGCCCTCATCGCATCCACTGATGACATCAGGACCAAAGTCGACAGAGGCGAGACCGTCGCACTCATCCTCCTAGACCTCTCCGCAGCCTTTGACACCGTCTGCCACCGCACACGCCTCCACAACGTAGGAATTCACCACAAAGCCTTAGACTGGCTCACCTCCTCCCTCACCGACTGGACCCAGAGAGTCCGCTTTCCACCCTTCCACTCCAACACTACCAAGATCACCTGCGGAGTCCCCCAAGGGTCCTCCTTCAGCCCCACACTCTTCAACATCTACATGATCCCCCTAGCCAACATACTCCGAGCACATGGAATCACTATCCTCTCCTATGCAGATGACACCCAACTCATCCTCTCCCTCACCCGCAACCCCACCACCGCCAAAACCAACCTACACGCTGCTCTCCTCGACACTGCCAACTGGATGACCAATAACCACCTCAAGCTCAACTTAAACAAAACCGAGATCATCATCATCTTTGGCCCCAACAAAACCACATGGGACGACTCCTGGTGGCCCACCGCCCTATGCCCGCATCCACCCCCGAAAAAACCACGCACGCAACCTCGGCATCATCCTGGACCCCTCCCTCTCCATGACACAGCAAATTAATGCTCTAACCTCCTCCTGCTTCCACACACTCCGCACTCTAAAAAAAAAAAAAAAAAAAAAAAAAAACAATCCTTCAAATGGATTCCCCCAGAAACCAGGAAGACAGTCACCCACGCACTCATCAGTAGCAGACTGGACTTCGGTAACGCCCTCTACGCCGGCACCACACTCAAACTCAAACGAAAACTCCAGAGAATCCAGAACACAGCCGCACGCCTTGTTCTTGGCCTCCCCCGCCACGAACGAATCTCACCACACCTCAAATCCCTTCACTGGCTCCCCATAGACAAGAGAATCACATTCAAGATCCTCATCCATGCACACAAATCCCTACACAACACCGGCCCAACCTACCTCAACGAAAGAGTGAACTTCCACACGCAACCTCCGTTCAGCCTACCTCGCCCTAGCCACAGTCCCCCGCATCCAACGCACCACCACAGGAGGCAGGTCCTTCTCCTACCTCGCCCCCAAAACCTGGAACTCCCTCCCCACCAACCTTCGCAAAACCAAAGTCCTCCTGCTCTTCAGAAAGAACCTCAAGACATGGTTGTTAGATCAGTCACCTTCTCTGCCCCCCCCTTGATTTGCCCCCCCCAGCGCCTTGAGACCCTCACGTGTGAGTAGCGCGCTCTACAAATTTTTTTGATTGATTGATTGCAGAGAGAATCCAGAGTACGCCCCTGACCGTGAACTCCAGACGAAGATATCCGACGCCTAAAGGACACAATGTACCCACAGTCCCCAGGCCTTAAAGAACATGACCCCTAGTGCAGCATCGACCAGTGGTGTTCCCGGGATACCCCCTCGGACCTCACCTGCAGCCTCTGAGTGACCCCCGGAGTCCTACCCTAGACCTGCACTGGAAACCCCACGTCCTGTTTGCACGCTGCACCCGGCCGCCCCTGTGCCACTGAGGGTGTGTGTTTGGTCCCTGCTTGTGGCCCCTCGGTACTTACCTGCTGGCTGACCGGATTCAGAGTACTCCCTATCTCCATAGGAGCCCACGCTAACTTGGCACTCCTTTGAGCTCTGCACCCGCTCGGCCCCGTGCTGGTGGTGGGTGTTGGGTGTTAACTTAAACCCCCAACAACGGACTACCTAAAACCCAGAGATAGGAACTGTAAGTCGTGTACTTACCTGTAACACTGTTCAATCTTTTCTCCCCCCAGGAACAGTTGAAAATTGCAGTGTGTCCACTTTTAAAATAGCTTTTTGCCATTTTAAAGAAAACAGTCATTGTTGATTCAATTCAAAGTTCTAAGTATAACTATGCAAAGTACCTTACATTTTATGTACTTACCTGCAAATTGAATCCCGTGGTGTTAGAAATAAATTAACAAAAGATATTTTTCTATATAAAACCCTATTGGTCTGGAGTTGAGTCATTGAGTGTGTGTTTCTTCCCGCTGATAAGTCATACGCAATATGGCTAAACTGCACTTACAATTCCTAAGAATGGACTTAGACACTGTAGTCGCATATTGCTCATGCAGCTATGCCCTCACCTGTGGTATAGTGCACCCTGCCTTAGGGCTCTAAGGCCTGCTATAGGGGTGACTTATCTGTGCCACAGGCAGTGATTTGTGGGCATAGCACTATGAGGGGGGTGCCATGTCGACTTTGTATTTTTTCCCCACTAGCACACACAAGCTGCAAGGCAGTGAGGAGTTCCCAGGGTGGCATGATACATGCTGCAGCTCTTAGAGACCTTCCCTGGCCACAGGGCCCTTGGTACTAGGGGTACCTTTTACAAGGGACTTAACTGGTACAAAGGTACAGTTTTATGGAAAGAACACTGGTGCTGGGGCCTAGTTAGCAGGGTCCCAGCACACTTTCAATAAAAGTTGGCATCAACACTAGGCAAAAAGTGGAGGGGGTAACCTTGCCAAAAGTGGCACTTTCCTACAGTGACTGTGTTGAGACCTCTGTAATCTACACAGAGCCTCATCTCTATTTTCCCATTTTGGGAGTGAGGTTTTGGTACCAGTACCACTGGGGTACCCGAGGAGCTGTCAGAGTGCTCAATCACTCCTAGGTCAAGCATCTTCTGTAGTTCAGCCTTGATGCAATCCCTTACATGATCAGGTTGCCTATACATTTTACTTTTAACAGGCACACTGTCTCCTGTGTCAATGGTGTATTCACACTATGTAGTCAGACCAGGTGTTAGAGAGAACAGTTTAGAGAACTGGCCTAGGAGGTTCTTACAGTCTTCCTTCTGAGATTCAGTAAGGCAGTCTGCTAGAACAACTCCATCCACTGAGACATCAGGTGCAGTGTTGGAGAAGAGGTCAGGGAGAGTGTCACTCTCTTCCTCCTGTCCCTCATTAGTGGCCCTGTGTAGGGGTAAGTCAGCCCTGTCATAGTAGAGCTTTAGGCTGTTCACATGTAGTAATCTGAGAGGACTTCTACAAGTGCCAAGGTCAACAAAATAAGTGATATCACCCTTTGTTTTCCCACTCCACTTGTCTTGAAGTGCTCTTGGTGCCTCAGGCTCTAGGACCCACACTGTCTACCCTGGTTGGTATATTGTCAGGCCATCTTCCTGTCATGCCACTGCTTCTGCAAATCTTGGCTTGCATGAAGGTTCTTAGTGGCCTTTTTATGTACTCAGCCATTCTGGATATTTGGCCAAGCACATAATCCACTATATCTTGTTTAGGGGGCTTCAGGGTTGCCCCCAACCCTCTTTCACCGGAGCCAATGGACCCGTAAACAGGGTGACCAAAGAGGAGTTCAAAGGGGGTGTAGCCCACTCTTTTTTGGGGGCCCTCCCTGTAGGCAAAAAGGAGGTATGGTAATAGGACATCCCATCTCCTCCTGAGTTTTTCAGGGATTCCCATAATCATGCCTTTGAGTGTTTTATGAAAACGCTCAGCCAACACATTTGTTTGGGGATTGTATGGTGTGGTTAATTTGTAAGTTACACCACAGTCTTTCCACATTGCTTTGTGATATGCAGATATGTAAGTTACTACCGATGTCTAATACAACCTCTTTTGGAAAACCCACCCTAGAAAAGATTCCCAGTAGGGATCTGGCCACTGCAGGAGATGTAGTGGTTCTAAGAGGTATGGGTTCTGGATACCTGGTGGCATGGTCCACCACTACCAGAATAAATCTGTTTCTAGAAGCTGTGGGAGAGTCAAGGGGGCCAACAATATCCACCCTTACCCTTTCAAAGGATACCCCGACCACTGGCAGTAGGATTGAGGGGGCCTTTCGAGTGCCACCTGTCTTGCCACTGGCTTGACAAGTGACACAGGAGCGACAAAACTCCTTGGTATCTTCACACATGTGAGGCGAGTGAAAGTGAGGGACCAGTCGGTCCCAGGTCTTGCTTTGCCCCAGATGTCCAGCAAGGTGAATATCATGTGCCATGGTTAACAAAAATTCTCTGTATTGCTGTGGAATGACCAGTCTCCTGATGGCATCAGGTTTGGGGTGCCTTGCCTCAGAATACAAGAGATTGTTTTACCAGTACATCCTGTATGTGCCACTGATATCCCCCGACTCTTCTTTGACAGCTTGCTGTCTAGTGTTGGAGAAGTCTGTTGAGCCACACTTAACTCCTCCCTGGCAGCCCCCCCTGCACCTAAGAGTTCAGCAGTATAAGCTTCAAGCTCCTTGGGTGTAGGTTCTGTCCAGGGAGTTGATTCCTCTTCCTCTAAGGGGGAATCATCAGTGGAGGGAGGGATAGTGGATAACGTTTTACCCTTTCTACCCCTGCTTTTGGCAATCTCTTGGTCCATATTTTCAGGATCCATGTTTCCCTGTCCTCTTTGCTTTTTGGCCTGAGACCTGGTCAAAGCAAAGATAAGCCCAGGAATGCCCAGCATGGCTTCATGGGCCTCCAACTCCACTTCAACTCAAGCTGAAGTTTCCAAGTCTTTCCCTAGTAGACACTCTACAGGTAGGTTTGTGGATACCACAAAGTTTTTAGGACAATAAACACCGACCTCACCTCCCCCCCCCCCCCCCCCCCCCCCCCCAGTTGAGAGCAACAACAGCCTTGGGGCGGCTTACAGTGTTGTTATGGGTGTCAGTCATTTGGTACTGATGACCAAGTAGGTGTTGCGCGGGGCCACCAGTTTTTCAGTCACCATTGTGACACTGTCCTCTGTGTCCCTTTAGGCCTCAACCTAAACAAAATTTATTAGGGGTTGTTGCTTGTACTTATCCATATTAAGGGGACAAGCAACAAGGGTGGCAAGGTCAGTGCCACCATCAGGGACTAAAACAGCCTCAGTGGTTTCCCTAACTAAACCAACCCCATCTACATTTCCCAGTTTGAGCCCTACTACACCCTTGGACTGACTATTTGTAGTGTAGGTAGTGACCTATGTCCAGTACATGCATAAAATTAGGTCCCCGCACTCACAAAGTCCGACGAAATGGTCCTAGAGGTCATGAGGGCACCTCTGCTAGTGCAGGGGTGCCCTTACTCACAGGTACTTTGCACCCTGCCCTCAGGGCTGGAGGGCCTCTTATAAGGGTGGCTCATAAGTGACCTGAGGCCAGATTTACGAAATTCCTGAATTGTGACTCGCAAAATGCGAGTCAGAGACTCTCAATTTGCGAGTCGCAATTCAGTATGCAGGTTGGTGTCCCTGACACCATCTGCGACTCGCAAAGGCCCACCTCATTAATATTAATGAGGGGGTTTGCAATTTGCGACCCCACCCTTGCGACTCGCAGCACTAACAGGGATGGTGGCCTGCTGGAGACAGCAGACCACCATGTCTGTGACTGCTTTTAAATAAAGCAGTTTTTTTTTTTTGTAATGCAGCCCGATTTCCTTAAAGGAAAATGCGTTTTAGTTAAATTTTTTCAGAGCATTCAGAAAAGGGAAGCCTTCCCTTTTGTGAATGGGTTACCACCAGTGTGGTAACACTGTCACAAAGCAATGCAGCATCGCGCTGCGACTCGCAATTAGGAAGGGGAACAACCCTTCCTAATTGCGACTCGCAGTCCCGTTTTGTGAGTCGGTAACCAGGTTACCGACTCACAAAACGGGGATTGGGCATCGCAATGTGGTTTTTGCACGTCGCAAACAGCAAAATTCGCTGTTTGCGACGTGCAAAAACTTTGCTACATCTGGCCCCTGGTGCAGTGTAAATGGTAGTGAAAGGGTGCATGCACCTTTTCACGCAGGCTGCAATGGCAGCCCTGCAGAAGCCTTTGCATGGGCTCCCTATGGGTGGTAAAAAATATGCTGCAGCCCATAGGGATCCCCTGGAACCCCAATGCCCTGGGTACCTAGGTACCATATACTAGGGACTTATGAGGGGGGACCAGTATGCCAATTGTGGGTGAAATACTGTGTTAACTATATCCTACAAGTAATTTCAGAAGGAGAGAGCATAACTACTGGGGTCCTGATTAGCAGGATCCCAGTAGACACAGTCAAGCACACTGACATCAGGCAGAAAATGGGGGTAACCATGCCAAGAAAGAGGGTACTTTCTTACAGTAGCCAATGGGCTACTTACCCCTGGGGTGACTACATCCTCTATATGAACACTTCCTGTGGGGAGTGGGCATAACCCTGTCATAGAGTTCTAATTCCACCTAACCAAGATGGTGGAACCCGTCCTTTGTGGAGTACATCAGGCAGCCTACCTTAGGGGTGTGACTAGCCTGGTGGTTCAACAAGCCTCCTTGCATAGCTAACTTTCCGCCTGTCCTGGTGCCAAATGAGCCTCAGAGCAGGGGGTGGAATCTCTCAGGTCTGAGGGAAGCCGGTGTCACTTATCAAAGGTGGCAGGTACTTTAAAGTCCTTGGCATGCATATTCACTAGCCATCCTGTTGGAGGAGTTGTGACACCTTTCCTCTGGAGCAGGCATTATTTCTGGCATCAGATAGCGTGGGATATCACCCCCAGGGGGTCAGAAACTTGTCTGTGGTGGCAAGCTGCTCGCTGTCAGTCAGCCAACACACTAGAGGACTAGTAGGTTTTTGGGGGCACCTATAAGGTGCCCTCCTGGTGCCTGTCATAATAAATCCCATACTGGCATCAGTATGGATTCATTAAGACGAGGTGTTTGATACCAAACACCATTATTTTCCATGCAGCCATCATGCAGATGGGGTAGTCGTGATGACCATTGCCCAGTACATGTCCTTAAGATGGCTGCCCGTCACTTGCAATATCTTGTAATGAAACTAGACATCACAGGGTCATATCTGCTCATGCAGATATGTCCTCTAGTAAAATATAATACACCCTGCCTTAGGGGTGACTTAAATATAGTGTATGCAGTGACTTTGGCATGGCACACAGTGCATGTGCCATGTCCTGTTTCCACTCATGATTTGCACCAAGACTCGCAGTCTGAGGTGGCAGGCTGCGTGCAGTTTGTATGGGGTTCCCTTAGGGTGGCACAATATATGCTTCAGCCCTTAGGGACCCTCTTTGGTTGCTATGCCCTAGGTACCAGGGGTGCCATTTACTAGGGACTTAAAGGGGTGCTAAAGTGTGTGCCAGTTGGGTTTACAGTTATACTATTTTACCTTTATTTTTAGGGAAAGAGCATTAGGATTGCGGTCTGTTTAGCAGGAACCCAGTGCACATCAGTCGAAAAACATCAGCACCAGTGGCAAAAAGTCGGGGTGACAATGACCGAAAGGGGTACTTTTTTATACACTCCCGATAGCCCATACCTAAGATGTGTAGGCAATAACAGATTTATCCAGGTCCCCCATACCACAGCCGCTTTCCCCCACTTCTACAGTTACCATAGAAATCACCTTAACCACAGGACTTTACACACACGCACGAGCCATTTTGACCCTGAGGACCTCTACTTTAAGCCAATTTCACCACGTGATGGGGAAGATCACTGGCAGGACCATAGTGTCGACAAGCATGATGTGAATCTTAAGCCCTATCTAGTCAAGGCGTGACTCCTGAAGACATCACTGACTACCAAGGGGTGAGCCAAGGAGGGATTGATCACCATAAGGTGACGTGCTATATCATAGGTGACGAGTAACATTTTTGATGGTAACCTTCTCCAAGACCAAAAGGTCCAGGTAATTCCTAACAGTGCTCAGGAACATAAAGAATTGCACAACAGTAAACTTCACGGAGTCTTTGAGCTACAGGTTGGAAATACCCAAATTCATGAACATATACAAGCTGGCCCCAGATAACCCTATTATATCATGGGGCATATACCTCTTGACTCTTTAGTTGAGCACACAGCTCACAAGAAAGCTTTCGCACAGTGCACTGGAGATGTGCTGCCCCCAACAAAGAAAGTTGGAAGATCCGCAGAAGTTCATTGTGGTAGGGCAGCAATGTAGTGGCTCATGGTCATCACTGTTGGACTCCTCTCAAGGTACAACAGATACCATTTGGAGGAGCTGGAGCAGCTAGTAAATCATCTCTGTCAGGGGCATACCATAAACCTGGCAAGGAGCCAGTGCAGGAAGTGAAGCCTATCTCAAATGTAAACATTTGATGTGAGCTTGACGTAGCCAACACCTCCTTCTGAGACATTGATATCAGCATCATTTTACGTAGACATGGCTGAGGGTCTCTTGTTGACATCCAGAAGTGCAACATCATCTTATCAATTTGTACGTGGAGGAAATACATGCCTAGTTTTGAGAGGAGCAATAGTTTCAAACCTTCAATAAATTATCATTTTATTCCATTTTATTTTTGCTATTTAGCATGCAAATCAATAAAATGTGTAAGTGTTATACATCACTCCAGTATTGTCCATGTCAAAAAATTGAGATATCCAGATGGAAAAAGATAAAGGTTACAGAATTGATGGTTCTCTAAGTTGTTTGAGTTTCCATATATTTGTGTGCTCTTCCTACTGGAACTATCTGAATCTGACAGAGACTTCAAGCTGCAGATTTCTTACCTTTGAATTCCCCCCAGGCGTCAGACTGGATCTCGAAAATGTTTGTGAGCAGTACCCCTGCGTACCAGTAGGTGGTGCTAATCACCTCTGTGCCTGTAGTCTGCATCGTCCACGCCAGAAATGACATTGACGATACTATATAGACGCCATTCAGGCGGGCCAACATCAGTCCTTTTCTTTCCATGCCAGCAAGTGCTGATCTGAAGAGAGCTACCCTTCAGTCAATTTTTGACTGGCCTTTTTCAACTTTGTTCAGTCTTTTTGTGAGATTACTCTCCTGGTGTGTCAAGGATGTGTTCTAGGAAGACAGGATTCCATCTCTGTGGATCCTGTCATCAAGTGATGTTCGTGACAGATCTGCACCTCATTTATCTTTGGTGTCTTGAGTGCGACCACGACCCGAAGTCATGCTCCAAGTGCGGGTCATGCATTTGAAGGCTTTGAGGAAGCAGTCCCTAAAGCTGATGGCGGCCCAGCACATGTTTACGCACAAGTCGAGGTCTCTGTCGGGAGCAAGATCCCAGGACCTGACGCTGAGTCCGAAGTCATAGTCGTCCCACTCCAAGTCCTCTGGACGATCGGGTAAGTCGAGGCATGAGAAGAAATCTAAGTAGTCAAAGGGCTCTTCTACTTTTCCTCGTCCATTGGCAAACGAGGGTGCGTCGAAGCTCTAGGCCTCGTTCTGAGAACCCTGTGCCTGGGCCAACTTCGCACCTCCCTGAGGTTCTGGGAGCCAAAAGCGCCCCCCTGAACAAGTCTGAGAATTTTATGAGACCATGCACCTAATTTTTGGGCAGACCAGTCCTGCTGGAGCGCCTTCTGGCCCGCAGGGTCAGAGTGGGCCCGTTCAAGTTCTGCAAAGGTGGCTCCAGCCCTGGCACCAAGGGGCTCCCAGAAATCCAGTCCTGGATCTGGATCGGCCCAGTTTGTACCACCTCAACCTTGCCCGATGCCGATCCACATGCTCCTGATGCTATCTGCGCCCACAGGCAGCACCATTCCCATTATAATTCTTGACTCTGACACGGAGCCGGATGAGCTTTTTACGACATCATCTCCAGTGCTGGCAAGAGCTTTGCCTCCTCTTTTGGATCCTGAGCCCTATTCCTATGGGCTAGGCTTTGAGATGAATGGGAGGGGTCGCTGGACCCTTTAGAATTCCAGCCACCTGAAGAAGTGGACTGGTTTGAAGACTTGGGTGAGGCCTGCAGACTGGACACTTCTTCAGATACTGGCACCCTTTCTCTCCCAAGTGACTACGGAGGTGCGAGCTTCTTACGCTGTGGTGGTGAAGAGGGCACCTGAAGTCCTGGGCCTTCAACCGCCCTCGTGGCTGTCAAGCCTAATCTCTTGACAGAGGTGTTGCTACCGATAGCTTCCACCTCATAACCCCTGCTCCCGTTAAGTGATGCCCTCACTGACATCCTACTGGGTACCTCGTCCAAACCTAGTAATGAGGCTCCTGTGGACAGGACGATTGCTTGCAGCCATTGCTCCGCACCCAGGGAGGCAGACTAGGCGTGCTAAAGCTTTAAGGATTCTCGGGCTACGTACAGGTCCCTGAGCCTCACATCGGCTCCTCTTCACCCTCAGTCTCCCTTTCAACCCTTTCATGGCTACGGAAGGGGTCTCCAACCGCACCAATTTCTCATCAGTCATGCATGCTGCCCAGCCTCTGCGTGGCCAAGGGCACGGGATCCATCAACCTCGTATGTCAGGTGGCCAGAGGCCCGGTCAGTCTGCCCCACTCCACTTCCTCTTCAGAAGCCTCTAAACCCTCCTAGGCCACCCACCCCCTAACAAAGGCCAATTGGCAGCAGGATTCACCATCACCTTCCCCTACTGGCAGTCCATCACTTGGGCTTCAGAGATAGTCGAAAGGGACTACTCCCTCACCTTCGATACTACCGCTCCATCCATGCCACCATCTTATGATCAGATGACAGAGGATCATTTGTTCCTTCTCTGCGAGGAAGTTAGAGTTCTCTTGGCCAAGGGAGCCATAGAGAAGGTACCAGTGCCAGAAGCAGGCTGTGGTTGCTATTCCTCCTACTTTCTGGTCCCCAAAAAGGACATTGGTCTTTGCTCTATCCTAGACCTTCGATCTCTCAGTCTCTTCCTCAAGAACGAGGAGTTCAAGATGCTCATGTTGGTTTAGGTCTTGTCTGTCCTGGACCCAGTAGACTGGATGGTAGCATTGGACTTGCAGGACGCTTATTTTCATATCCCCATCCTGCCTGCCCACAGATGTTACTTGCTGTTCACGGTAGGCCACAAGCACTTTCAGTTTACAGTGCTCCCCTTTGGTCTTAGCAGTGCCCCTCAGGTGTTCACCGAGTTGATGACTGTGGTTATAGCTCATCTGCAGAGATCAGGGGTTTCACTTTTCCCCTATCTCAATGACTGGCTGTTGAAGGCGAGTTTGCCCCAAGCTGTTGTCTTCCACCTCCAGACTACGGTGGACCGCCTGCATTCTCTGGGGTTAACTATAAACGTGCCAAAGTCACACCTGACTCTCCCTCAGATGGTCCCTTTCATCGCAGCTGTTCTGGACACAGTGCATTTTCCAGATTATCCTCCTGAACAGTGAGTCCAGGATATTCAGGCTATGATATTGATGTTTCAGTCTCTTTCCTGGATTTCGGTGAGAATGACTCTGAGGCTACTGTGCCTCATAGTCTCCTGCATCCTGCTGGTGACACATGCCAGGTGGCATATGCGGGCTCTGCAGTGGGACATGAGGTTCCAGTGAGTGCAGCATCAGTGGAATGTGTCCAACAGGCTGCAGATGTCCAAGGGAACTTCAAAAGATCTGTAGCTGTGGATAATGAACCGCGACTGGGTCAGAGGCAGATCCCTCTCCCTTCCCCAACCAGATCTGACAGTAGTGAGAGATGCGTCACTCCTGGGCTTGGGCAGCCATCTGAGAGAGGTGGTGATCAGAGGTATGTGGTCTCTGGTGGAAACAGGACTCCACCTCAACATGCTGGAGCTCCATGCAATCAGGCAGTCTTTCTTCCCTCTTTCAAGGGAAAGATGATGCAGGTGTTCATGGACAATACCACTGCAATGTGGTACTGCATCAAGCAGAGGGTAGTGGGGTTGTGGATTTTTTGTCAAGAGACTTTGCGTCTCTGGACGTGGATGGAACATCAAGGCATATCTCTGGTGGTTCAACGTCTGGCGGGCTCTCTGAATGCCAGAGCGGACAAACTCATTCAGAAATGCCTAGCAGATCACAAATAGTGTCTCAGTCTGGAGGTGGCGTAAGGTCTCCATCAGCAGTGGGGAGAGTCTTGGTTAGATCTCTTCACCTCCACAGAGAACACAAAGTGTCAGCAGTTTTGCACATTGGTGTTTCCAAGGTGGCAATCGCTTGGTGAAGCTTTTCATCTCAAGTGGAGTTCAGGCTTCCTGTATGACTTTCTGCCCATACCATTCCTGCCCATTGTTCTCAAGAAGATCAAGAATGACAGAGCCCAAGGGTGCCCTCACACACAGTAACTTCGCACCTAGCCTTCAGTAAATGAAGGTTAGACATATAGGTGACTTATAAGTTACCTGGTGCAGTGGACAATGTCTGTGAAATAGTGTGTGCACTGTTTCACTCAAGCTGCAGTGGCAGTCCTGAAGAAAGGTTCGTATGAGCTCTTTATAGGTGGCAAAAGAAATGCTGCAGCCCATAAGGATCTCCTGAAACCCCAATGCCCTGGGTACCTAGGTACCATATACTATGGACTTATTAGGAGGGTCCAGTGTGCCAATCAGAATTGAATATGGAGTCACTAAACTATAGTGACAAATTTGGTAAGTAGAGAGAGCATAAGCAGCGCTGGAGTTCTGGTTAGCAGAACTTCAGTGATGCAGTCAAGCATATTGACAACACACATAGGCCACAAACTATGAGCACTGGAGTCCTGGCTAGCAGGATCCCAGTGAGACAGGCAAAACACACTGACAGGCCAAAAGTGGGGATAACTATGCTAGAAAGAGGCTACTTTCTCACAGAGTTCTTCATGGGTCTTTACTTCTGGTGTGGAAAGTCATGAAAAGAAAATGACATTAGCATGCTTTTGTGACACCTATATAAGACCTGTGTCTCCATTGCTCGCGTGTACTATGCCGGCGATGGACACGGAGCCAATCAACACCATGTCTGGCGTGCAGGGTACTGCTCTCAAAAATCTTACGGACTCAATCTGATGCCTGGGGTGAATTCAAAGGTAAGGAACCTGCAGCTAGATATAGGCCCTTATTACGACTTTGGCGGTCTTCAAAGAAGACCGCTAAAGCCACGGATGCCAGAAGAATGCCAGTACTGGCAGTCTTTCGCCCACCATATCATGGGTACTGCCGGATTTCCGCCACACTTTGGGCGGGAATCCAGCAGTAGTCGAGCTGGCGGGCGGAGGCGCTCTGGCGGTTCCCCCACCTGCCCCACCCCACCAGTAGGGCTCCACCGGCCGTATTATGGGCAATAATACGGCCTGGCAGTGTCCTGCTGGTGGGGCGCTGCCGGTAGTGGAAGTGCCCCTTCCCGTTCCCTGCCGGGCGACCCGCTCCCTGGACCAGCTAAGGTGATCGTCAGACAGGGGAGGGAGGGTGGGAAGATCGGGGATGTTGTGTGTGCGTGTCGGAGTGTGTGGTGTCTGCGTGTGTGCATGAATGTTTGTATGCGTGTTTTTATGCTATTCTGAATGTTGAAGTGAGTGTGTGTGTATGCGTGTACGGATGCGTGTAAGTTAATGCGTGTATGTAAGTGTAGGTGAATGGGTGCATGTGTGGTACGTATGGGTGTCTGTGAGCATTTATGTGGGAAGGGGGTGTTGTGTCTGGAGGAGAGGTGGGGCGCGGTGTCAGGAGGTGGGTGGGGGCACTGTGTCTGCTAGGGGTGGGGGATGGGGGGGCGCTGTCTCTGGAGAGGGGTGGGGGGTGCTGTGGCTGGAAGGGGGAAGTCGTCTCCTGGTGACAGGGAAGAAATTCCCCGTCACAGATAGCCTTTCTGCCATGGTTTTCATGGCGGTGCTACCGCTGCGGAAACCATGGCGTAAAACCGGCTTCTAATGCTGCCGGCGGTCTTCTGTGGACTGCTGGGTCGGAGATGCTCATCTCCTACCTGCCGGTATAAGTGGAGATGTGGCAAGTTGGCAGGGGCCAACATAGTACACTCATAATTTGGTGGTCTGCACCACCAGCCTGTTAGCGGTGGGAACGCCACATTTACCCTGGCGGTCAGAGGACTGCCAGGGTCAAAATTAGGGCCGTAGTCTCTACCACACAAGGTATTACCAAAAGTAAGTCACTTGTCCATTTCTCTCAAAGTATGTCTGTAGCCCTTTCTTAAGCATACGTTTTTCAGCTTTAGTATGTTCTGAAAAAAAGAATTCTAGTACTAATTTCAGTAGACTCAGACTCATTAAAAGACATTTAATTAGATTATATTCAATCAGTCCTGGCCTTAATCTTTCTAGCTTTCAGTCTTCCTCTCTGTCTTCTGATGTTCTGCAAGATTACAGAGATCTATGCCATATAGCAATAAAGTGTCACCACCTTTTCAGCTTTGGAGAAGTAATAATTAATGACGTCCACCCTGAGGAATCTGGCAGGAGAACCCACAGAACACGTATTAGCTGTTTGTATGTAGCTTTTAACGTGTGAATTCTCTTTGACAGGCGTAAAGCCTATTCCAATCAAGAGAGGGTGATGGCATTTCAAAGGCTGCTTCCTCTTTTTCAAACATCATATCCTTTGTGAATTCCCATAAAATAGTTGGGCTTGGTGGCTTTGTGCATTGTTATAGTGCCACCAGCTTGGTTGCTCATGCAACTCCTACAGGATTGTGTGTCCACTCAGTGGTCTCAAGAGAAGGGTCAGTGGGTGAAACTAGTTTTGCTAGAGCCAAGTACAAACTCAGTGGAACAACAACATGCTCCTTCCCACACTATTTCAGAGCCGTCAGCCAATGTCACCATTATCATAGGTGCCTCACTTACTGGGTGGGGAGCACACAGAGACACCATGATTGTTCAGGTTATATGGACACAAGAAGAAATAAAAGTGTCCTATCAACTTTCTAGACTTGACAGCAGTTCAACTAACTTAGAGTATTTTACACACTCATTCAAAACAAGGCTGCCTTGGTAAGGACAGACAATATGATCGCCTTGCATGTCAACAAAAACTGGGGGCATACACTCAGCCCAGCTGTCACAGTTAACACAGTCGATTTGGCACTGGGTAATTCTCTACCCGATGCAACTCCCAGTGTAACATCTGCCATTGGTGGACAATTAACTTTGTAGACCTTTTAAGCAAGGTGCATCAACAAATAGACGAGTGGGAGATGAATCCTCATTCCTCATGTGGGATGCATACAATCAATTTGTTTGTCACAGAAAACAACACAAAATTACAAATCATCTCCTCCAGATACCCAGCCCTACAGTCCATAGGCAATTCAATGAGGTTGAACTAGTTATGAATATTTTCTTATGCTTTCCCACCACCTCTTCTTTTATTGAGAGGGCTTTAAGGAAAATCTTTGCATTTATTCTTGTTGCTTCATGTGGGCAAGGCAATCTTGGTATTCAGTGCTACCGCAAATCTATGTCCACCTAAACGAAAAGTTGACCCTCGCAATAGAGCTCTTAACTGAGCATCAGTGTCAACTACAGCTCCACATCTTGAGGAAATGAACCTTGAAATTTGGTACCTGAAGATAGAGATTGGCTATTTACAGTTACCACAAGAGCGTATGTATAGTCTGCATTAAGCTTACAAACCAACCAGTAGCACTTGTTGTTCAGCAAATTAGAAGCTATTTGTCCACTACTCCTTGTTTTGCTTTCACTAATGACCGAGCTGACAAAAATCTCTGGAATGCACTTCTTAGTTTCAAGAAGACATTTATTATTACTTCACCACGAGGTTCCTGAGAGAGGAGATAAGTAGGTTCGAGGCACACGTTTGAAAATAGTCACAGCAATGAAAGTAAAATATATCAAAGTGATTCTCAACTGCAATGTACACAGCAAATATATGTGATTATATTATGGCATAACTGTCAAACAAAGAATAAAGTCAAAATTCATCACCGTAGGGCCTATCACTGCTCGTCATCTTTCGCAGCAAGTTGATGACCCCTGTTCAACTGCGAGAAAGATTTTCCACCCTCACGGGACAGGTCAGGCAGTTGACGTCCACCCCTGATTTAATCTCAGAAAATTCCCCCTCACTGCCGCCCAGGGACACCTTTTATAGATTAAATAATTGAATGTTCAAAACATGCTGGCTACTGTAGGTCAGAGTTGGAAGAAACAACGTCGAAAGTTGGGCAAGTTTTCAAGGCTTTCTCTCCCAAGGCCGAAAAACACAAAATATGCGCTTCCTTATCATGCTATTGTGTTCGGTAAGAAAAAATACGAAAAACACAAGCTTAGTTTACCATGTGGAAAAACACAGCTCATCCTGTCTGTTATAGTGCACCTTGAGGCCCTGTAGGGTTGGGAGGTGTCCCTACTGGATTTCCGCTGACATGCTCAGCCCGGCACCAGTTGGGCCCTTAGATCCATAGACGGATCCGGACTGACAACAATCGAGCCACCTTGAGATTCCTTGTGCCGGTCTCTTTGCCGACATCCCACGTGATGCCCTCATTTTTATCCTCAACTTTGACATGGAGCTGGATGGGCATCATCCGACTTTTACTCTGGTGTCGACTTGAGCTGTTCCCTCCAGGCCAAAGTCTGAGCCCTATTCCTATCGGCTAGGACCTACAGAAGATTGGGATTGGTCACTAGACTCTTATGAATAACCCCTAGGACCTAATGATTTCAGCTGCTGTGGCACCTCCCCATATACTGCCTTGGTCTCTCCTCCTACTGTGGCTACAGAGTAGGGAAGAATCATTTGCAATGGTGGTGAGGAGGGCTCTCAAGTTCCTAGACCTTATTGTGTGGCTGTGAAGACAAACGTTTTAATGGAGGTGCTTCAAACGGGAGTTACCCCATCTGAGCCAATTTTGTCATTTAACTAAGCCCTCACGGACATCCTACTCTGGGACTAGTTCAAGCCCTGCACAGGGGCACCTGTGAATAGGACAAAAGCCCTCCTCAACTTCCTCACCCAACACCCCACCCGGTAGTCCAAGCCTCCACATCCAAACTGAATTCTGGCACATTCCTTGGAATTCTGGACAGGAAATCCAAGAGGCTGGATACCTTAGGCAAGAAAATGTTTTCCTCCACCAGACTGGCGCTTCAGTCAGTGAACACTACGTGCCTTTTGGGCTGATGCTCCCACTCACTGTGGAACTTGGTTGTGCAGGTGCTGTGCATCATCTCGGCGGAGGCTCGAGCCATACTCTCCTAAGCTATTGCCGACGGGAGGGACGCAGCCAAGTCCGCCATTCACTGTCGACTGGGTACGACCGACACTGAGTGGAGACAAGGTGTACTCAGAGCTAAAGCGATTTAAGGGCAACAGAGCTACAGCCAAGTCCTCGGTTCCCTACGAGGCAACACCCATAGGCCCCGTGGGTCAGTTAGCCAGAGGTCACTCCATCCGACCACTCCCCCGGCAGCTGCAGCTTCCAAGCCTCTTTAGTTTGCAGTCCAAAAATCATGGGCACCCAGTGGGAGGCAGAATATACAATCATCTGCACCTTAGGCAGTAGATAACATCTGGTTGCTGGGTTCTTCAGATTGTCCGAGGGGTTACTACTCTCCTTCGTGTCTGCCCTTTCATCCATGCCACTGACTTTTGACTGGCTGACTGTGGACTACATCTCCTTACTGCACCAGGAAGTGGCAGCTGTCTTGGCTAGGGAGCCACTGAGAAGTTGCCAGCATCAGAAGTAGGTAGTGGATGCTGTTCCAGCTACGTTCTGGTGCCCAAGAAGGACGGAAGCATTTGTCCTACCCCAGACCTGTGCCTTATTAATATTTTCCTGAAGAAGGAGAATTTCAAAATGTTCTCATTCACTCAAGTCCTGTCTGTCCTGGACACAGGAGGTTTGCAGTACGCCTACCTCCACATCCCGTCCTGCCTGCCCACAAATGGTCCCTGCGGTTCACGATATGTCACAAGCACTTTCAGTTCACCGCTCCCCTTTGGTCTTCTCAGTACCCCTGGGTGTTCACTAAGGTGATTGTTGCAGGTCATTTGCAGAGATCAAGGGTGCCAGTCTTCCCCTATCCAGACAACTGGCTATTGACGGCAGGCTCGGCCAAGGCTCTCTTCTCCCACCTCCAGACTACAGCAGACCTCTTGCACTCACAAGGGCTCACTATCAATGTGCCGAAGTCAGTCTTATTCTCCCAAATGGAGAGTTCTGGATATTCCAGGTATACCAATGTTTCAACCTTGTAGGAACTTGGCTATTTATACAGTCTACCAATGTAGAGGTACACTATGCAGATAGTACAGGTGACCCTTATTGCTTTACAGGGATAAAAGTAATAATCCCAAAACCTGTCGACTGTGGTAGTGTAATAGAGCAGTTAGGCTTATCAGAGGATAGCGCTTAGCATTTGTTGAATACAGTCAATAAATGAGACACACACTCAAGAAAAAAACAGAGACCAATATTTTGAGATATAGTTACTTTGTTTATATAATGTTTCAACACTAGAACACTTCCAAGAACATAAGTAGTGTTACAGGTGTAACTTTTTAACAAGTATCACTTTTACTCAAATGTGCCTTTACACGGTAAATGACTCAAAGTACTTTTACTGTGAAGAGTCCCTGCAAACAGTTCTTGAGGGTCCTCAGTAGATTGTAGTGAGCTAGTTGTGCAAGGTCACAAGCAAGACCAGCGATACAGTTTTACCTTCCCTGGGGCAACAGGGTAGAGTGGTGCTAGTCGAGTCAGGTGTCTTACGCACCACACAGTTGGCAATCAGGGGGGTCACTTAGAAAGAGACTGCAGTATGGGACTTAGGGGAGAAGTCTGGGAGCTCCCAACAGGGGTTTAGTCGGTCGGGGTCCTGGACACAGTCGGATGTTGTGGATCTGAGCCATGGAGCTCAGGTGCAGCTGGTCTTTGTCATCGGTGCTCCTGCGTCAAGGCGCCCACTGTTCGTAGGGGTATATGCAAGAAGAGGGACTAACCAGGGCAGCTGGACTTCTCTGGGGGATGTCCTCTGTGATGCTGATGTCCCTCGATGGCTGGTCTTCTGGTGCAGTGTTGGAATCCGTATTGGACTTCAACGATCCTTGGTTGCTGCAAGGGGTCCTGTACCCCAGGGATTGGTGCAGGACGGCTCCGGTTGGCCCCGATGTCTTCTAACTTGGTAGGGAGATCAGTTTGGCTTCTTGGAGCAGGGTTCCCACTCTTGGTGGCCGCTGCATTGGTGGTCCCGGTGGTTAGCAGAACGGTGTGCCGGATGTTGTGTTTGGTGCCTGTAGGAAGCAGGGAAGTGGCTCCTCCACTCCAAGGGTGATGCTGACTGGTTGGTGAAGTGCTGGGGAACCTCCGAGGCTTTTGGAGTATCCACAGCTGCAGGACAAGTCGGGAAATCACAATTGTCAGGACAGAAGCAGGTAGGCAGGCAGGGTTTGGCACCAAAAGTTCACTAGTCGTCTACAGTTCTCGCTTCTTCAGCTTTTCTTTGTCTTCTTCTTCTTGGGTCAGACAGATCTGTTTTTCTGTTTCAGGAAGCCACCTAAATACTCATTTTAGGGGCATTAATGGGAGCGTAGATTAGTAACTAATGGGCTACTTACCCTTGAGGTGACTACACTCCCTATATGACTACTTCCTGTGAGAAGTGGGCATAACTCTGTCCGAGAATTCCTAGTTTCACCAAAATCAAGATGGCGGAACCCTTCCTCGAGTGTCCACTTCATGTAGCCCACCATAGGGGTGTGGCTAGCCCAAAGGTGGAACACACCTGCTGCCTAACTAATTTCCTGCCTGTCCTGTTGCCAAGTGTGCCTCATGGTAGATTTGTGGAAGCTGGGTTCACATATCAAAGGTGGCATGGTCTTTGAAGTCCCTGGCCTTGGTATGCAGTGAGTGAGTAAGCGAATACTGCATTTATTAGTCAATAAAAACCATAAACAGATGCATGTTAAAATACAATATACAAAAAAGCTGCCCATGTGCTTTATCCTACCTTTACTTTAAAATAGGAAAAAGATAAATATTTGATCTCAGTCATGGCCAGCAGTAACTACCACAAGCAAATTGTCAAAGGGCATTAATTACTGGTGGTAATACCACTCTCAACCAGCAGGATGGGGGTTAAGCAGCAAAAGGAGGTGCTGCGGTCTAAACCCATCTGATTTCAACTATGGTTGGGCAGTCAGTCCTTTCATATATACTTCGGAGCATACTTTTTAAGTCAGCCTTGAACCTGCTAAGTGCGGTGTTTTTTGCCTTGACAAGGTCTTTAAAAGTGTCCATGAACTGCACTTGTAGAATATTAAGCATCATGGTCTGCGCGTTCAGTGACTCAATTGCAGCCGATCTGCAAGTCCTAATTCCTAACGCTTTAAACTCATTTCTCAACAGGGTCCTCCACTGTAGTTCTAGCCAGAGGCAGATACTTAGGACATGCAGCAAAGTCTCCTGTGTTTGGTAATACATGCAGCACTTCATATACCCTCATTGTCCTTCCTTATGCCGTTTTAGCTTAAAGTCTAGAGTGGGGAACTCTCCCAGTCTCATTAATTGTAGCTTTGGTTTCACCTCAAGGGAATAAGTGGCACCCAGAAAAGGCTGGAACCTTTGGTCATCATAGGAATGACAAAAGCCATCTATGCTCTCCTTTTGCCGCCATTCTATTATTCTCCATCCCAGCTCTGAAATTTGACACTTCTATTTACCATCCTCCTAAACACTTAGGGGGTCATTTTGACCTTGTCCGCCAAGGTACCGCCGCTGAATGACCGCACCGCGGTCAAAAGACCGCAGCGGCCATTCAGACATTTCCTCTGGGCCGGCTGGCGCTCTCCAAAAGAGCGCCCGCCGGCCCAGAGGAAATGCCCCTGCAACGAGGACGCCGGCTCAGAATTGCAGGGGTGCGACGGGTGCAGTTGCACCCGTCGCGTATTTCAGTGTCTGCTTAGCAGACACTGAAATACTTTGCGGGGCCCTCTTACGGGGGCCCCTGCAGTGCCCATGCCATGGGCATGGGCACTGCAGGGGCCCCCAGGGGCCCCGCGGCACCCCCTACCGGCAGAGAGACCCGCCAGGAACAGGATGGCGGTAGGGGGTGTCAGAATCCCCATGGCTGCGGAGCGCGCTCCGCAGCCATGGAGGATTCACAAGGGCAGTGGTAAACCGGCGGGAGACCGCCGGTTTACCCTTTCTGGCCGCGGCTGAACCGCCGCGGTCAGAATGCCCTCGGGAGCACCGCCAGCCTGTTGGCGGTGCTCCCGTGGTCGGTGACCCTGGCGGTCACCGGCCGCCAGGGTCAGAATGACCCCCTTAGTTTGCTAGGTCTAGATTCCACAGGGCAGTCATCCGTTGGTATACAGATTCACCAGCCAGCTGAAGTAGGTGATAACACCTTCCTCCTAGGCAGGCATTGTTTATGGCCTCTGAGAGCACGGGCTGTCACCTCCAGGGGGTCAGAAACATGTCTATTGTGGCAGCTGGTTGATACCAGTCAGCCAGCACACTAAGGGACTAGGTTTCAAGGGGCACTTTGTAAGGTTCTATCTGGGTACACGTCATAATTAATCCAAGGATGGGATCAGCCTGGATTTATTAAGACAAGATGTTTTATACCAAACACTATAGGTTTCAGTGAAGCCATTATGTAGGTGGGGAATAAGTAATGACAAGTGACCTGTACATACCTTAAAATGGCTTCCTTGTTCACTTGCAATATCTAGTAATCGAACTAGACATCACAGAGGCATATCCGCTCATGCCCAAATGTCCTCCCATAAAATATAATGCATCCTGCCTTAAGGCTCTAAGGCATGCTTTTGGGGTGACTTACGTATATTTAGATGCAGTGAGTGGGCATGGCACACAGTAGGTGTGCCATGTTGTGTTTTTACCTGGCTTGTACCAGGACACACAGTCTGCAATGGCAGCTGTGGTCAGCTTGTTTAAGGGGGTCCCTTAGAGTGGCACAATGCATGCTGCAGCCCTAAGGGACCCTCTCCAGTAACAAGGCCCTAGGTACCAGGGGTACCATTTACTAGGGACATGAGTGTGCTAGATGTACACATTTTACCTTGTTTTTGGGGAAGAGCACTGGCACTGGGGACCCGTTCGGCAGGCACTGAGTGCACCTCAGTCGAAAAACTTCAGTACCATTGAGTAGATGGTGGGGGTGGCCATGTTCAAAAGGGGCACTTTCCGACAAACCTCTGCCCTAGATTTCAGGGACTCTGACTTTCATGCTGTTAGACCTTATGACTTATTATATCCTGCTTGTGACACATGCCCACTTGCATATGCGGGCTCTGCAGTGGGAGCTAAAGCTCCAGTGGGCACAGCTTCAGGGCGATCTCTCAAACAAGGTCCAGATCTCGGAGGGCACTGAAAAATATGTGCAGTGGTGGTTAACGAACCGTGACTGGATCAGCAGCAGACCTCTCTCACTTCCTCAAACAGATCTGACAGTAGTGATAGATGCGCCAATACTGGGTAGGGCAGATATCTGGGAAAGGCGGCGATCAGAGGCCTCTGGTCACCGACGACATCCGGACTCCACATCAACCTGTTGGAGCTCCAGGTGATCCGACTGGCATTGAAAGCCTTTCTACTCTCCATCAAGGAAGGGCTAACACAGGTGTTATCGGACAACACCGCCACTATATGTACTGCAACATACAGGGCAGAGTGGACCTTGGGTCAAGAGACCCTATGACTCTGGACATGGCTGGAAAGTCAGGATATTTCCCTGGTGATTTAACACCTGGCGTGCTATCTGAGCTCTAGGGTGGACTAACTCAGCTGAAGATGCCTAGTGGATCACGAATGGTGCCTCCATCCTGCAGTGGTGCAAGGGCTCTTTCAGCAGTGGGGAGAGCCTTGGTTAGATCTGTTCTCCATCGCCTAGAAACAGCAATGTCAGCACTCCTGTGAGTTTCCAAGGTGATTCTTGCCCAGAAATGCTTTTCATCCCAAGTGAAGCTCTGGCCTCCTGTATGCCTTTCCACCCATAACATCTCCTGTCCAGACTTCTCTAGGAGTTCACAAACTACTGGGCCCAAGTCGTACTTGTGTCTCCGGACTGGGCACGGAGAGTTGGTATCCCGAGCTGTTGAGCATGGCCTTCGGCACGATCTTCTGTCGTAACAACAGGGGAGGGTTCTCCACCAAAACCTGTCAACGCTCCACCTTCATGCGCAGAGATTGAGTAGCAGCATTTGACAGCTTTCAACCTTTTGCCTGAAACCTGATGGCAGCCCGGTGTCCCTCCATCAAGACAGTTTACGCGGTTGTTGGATCAAGCTTGTGGCATGGTGTACTGCCAAACATGTTGACCCCTTATCCCCACCCCTTTTCGTTCTTCTGTTTCTCCTTACCCTGGCCCAGCAGGGCTCTACACTGGCCACATTGAAGGGTTCTTTGTCTGCTATTTCCACCTTCCTGCGGCTGCTAGATCAATCTTCCCTCTTTACATGCCCCATTTTAAATAGGTTTCTTAAAGGTCTGCAATACATGTTTCCTTCATGTTCCTACCCTTTCTAGTGGCAATTACATCATCCTAGGAGGGTCAGTGAACTACAGGAGTTGCCATGCAAGTCTCTGTACATCTCTTTCTTCCCTGATGAACTGGTTCTTCGGACCCGAGCATCTTTCTTGCCGAAGGTTGTAAATCCTATTCCATGTAGGTCAATACATCACCTTGCCTACTTTTTATGCTCCGCCTCATCCCTCTGAGGAAGAGGAGAGACTCTACCCACTGGACCCAAAAAGAGCATTGTCATTCTACCTTAACTGCACAAAATCATTCCAGGTGGAGTCTTTGTGGGATATGTTGGCCCAAAAAAGGCAGTGCCGTGCAGAAGCGTACCATCTCCCGATGAATTACGCTCTGCATTGAGACATACTTTGCATTGGCCAAGAAGCACCTCCCAGAGGGTTTGCGTGCTTTCTTCATCAGAGCAAAGGCTGCGCCCACTGCATTAGCCCACAGAGTTTCAGTCCTGGGCATCTGCCAAGCAGCAAAGTAGGCCTCGCTGCATACATTCACCAAGCACTACTTCTTGGACTGTGAGGTTCTTTGGGACAGGCATTTTGCCCGTTTGGTCCTACAGGACTTCCTAGTATGAATCAAGTTTGCAGACCTACCTCCTGAGAAGTATTGTATTGGTATCTATTCTAAGAGAAGGAATCTGCGACTAGTAGTCTTTATGGACAATTTACTTACCTTTGGTAACTTCTTATCTAGTATAGACTCTATCTGGCTACAGATCCTTACCGACCCACCCGTCCTTCTTGCTCGGCAAACAGTTTTGGGCTGCCCCTTTCAGGTCCTAATTGCACACACCAGTTGTCAGTGTTCTTCATGGCTCCCCCATTCTGCCGTGGAAAGTTGTGAAAAGTAACTGACACCTGCACACTGAGAGTGTCTAAATAGGCACTGCACAGCTCACAAAAACTTTCTAGATCCATTCGGACACCTGGGGGAAATTCTAAGGTAATAAATCTGTGGCTAGATAGTGTCTACCAGATAAGGTGTGACTGAAGATAAGTAACTTGTTCTTTCTGGAGAAATTGCCAACAGAATGAGAACACAGCGATTAGAATAGCAGTCATCGTCTTTCACAGCCTTCACTTCACAGAGTGGCCCATCAACGACAGTATGGAGCCTCTTCATGGCAAACCTGTTGAGGGTGGCCCAGAGGAAGAGAACCACCCTGAGGGAGGGGGGTGGGGAGGAGAGGCACTACCAGCAAGTGTCTCTTTAACAGAACCCTTCCTTCTCAAAACACCAGGAGGACGGAGGATCGGAGGATTTATCTAGGAATGGAAGGAAATCACCTCTCACAGATGGCTATTAAACCTAATCAAACATGGTTACTTTATAGAACTAGTAGTCATACCACCAGCAATAAGGCCAGGAGCAATGGGGGGCAGCAGAGAAGAAAAGCTATGCCTACAGCAAGAGGTCAACTATCCCTCAAGGTTGATGGCATTTGAAAAAGTACCTCCAAAAGAAAGGAACAAATGAGTTTATTCTGTTAAATTCCTCGTATCAAAACCAGGCAAGACACTGAGGCCATAATAGAGCATAAGTGCATTGAGCATGTTTGTAAATTCACCAAAATTCAAAATGATGACATTGCACAAGGTTATCCCACTTGTCTACTACTGGCAACTAAAGACCTCAAACATGCCTACCTGCAATTAACAATGAATGCTGGCCACAGAACATTCCAGAGGGTTTGTTGTGTACGAAGTACAATATCAGTTCAAGGTCCTACCCTCTGAAATAAAGTCCACTACAAGGGGGATACATGTTTACCTGTATTCAGAAAATAGGCTGATAAAGGCAAATGCATTCAAACTGTGCTAGGACAACATAAAAACCGTTTTAGGGACTATTCACTAGCTGGGCTTCTCTCTGAACTTAGAAAAATAATTGCCAATTCCAAAGAGGGAAAATCTTCCCTTGGGGGCGATATTAACCATTGTGAAAGCCATAGTGTAGGAAAGTACCCTCTTTCTTGGCATGGTTGCCCCCATTTTCTGCCTATTGTCAGTGTGTTTGACTGTGTTCACTGGTATCCTGCTAACTAGGACCCCAGTGATTATGCTCTCTCCCTTTAAACTTGGTTACTTGAACCACATACACCCCATATTTGGCATACTGGTACCCCCATATAAATCCCTAGTATATGGTACCCAGGTACCAAGGGCATTGGGGTACCAGACAGACCCCTTGGACTGCAGCATGAATTATGCCACCGATGGGGAGCCCCATGCAAAGTGTATCTGCAGGGCTGCCATTGCAGCCTGTGTGAAAGGGTGCATGAATCCTTTTCACTACAGGTCACTGCACCATGTCACTGTAAGTCACCCCTATGGTAGGCCCTCCTAGCCCAGAGGGCAGGGTGCAAGTACCTGTGTGTGTGGGCACCCCTGCATGAGCAGAGGTGCCCCCACGAACTCCAGCTCCATTTCATGGACTTCGTGAGTGAGGTGATGCCATTTTATGCGTGTACTGGACATAGGTCACTACTTATGTCCAGCTACATAATGGTAACTCCGAACCTGGGCATGTTTGGTATCAATGATGTCGGAATCATACCCCAATACTGTTACCAGTATTGGAAGTATGATTCCATGCACTTTGGGGGCTCCTTAGAGGACCCCAGCATTGCTCCTACGAGCCTTCTGGGGTTTTCTGGGCAGCCAAAGGTGCTGCCATAACTCAGGCAGGTTTCTGCCCTCTGCTGCTTGATCAGCTCAAGCCCAGTAAGGCAGAACAAAGGATTTCCTTTGGGAGAAAGATGTTACACCCTCTCTCTTTGAAAAAAGGTGTTACATGGCTTGGGAGGTGTAGCCTCCCCAAGCCACTGGTATGCTTTAAAAGGCACATTTGGTGTCCTCTGTGCATAAACAAGTATACACCAGTTCAGGGACTCCCAGTCCCTGCTCTGGTGTGAAACTGGACAATAGAAAGGGGAGTGACCACTCCCCTTTCTATCACCAGCCCAGGGGTGGTGCTCAGAGCTTCTTCAGAGGGTCTCTTGATTCTGCTATTTTGAATCCAAGATGGGCAGGGCCCTCTGGAAGCATCTGAGTGGCCAGGCAGGCAGGTGACGTCAGAGCCCCCTCCTGATAGGTGCTCACCTGGCTAGGTAACCAATCTCCCTTTCAGGGCTATTTAGGGTCTTCCTCTGGGATGGGTCCTCAGATTTGGCTTGCAAGATTCCAGCAGGACTCCTGTGCAACCTCTACTTCGACTTCTGGTCACTGGACCGTCCAGGAATCGACAGTCTGCATCCACGACAAAGACTCTGCTTCCAACATTGTTTCCACGGCTCCTTCTAGCTTCTGCAACATTTCCCCAGCTGTGCATCCTCTGACGACAGCAAGCCTTCAGTCTCCATGGCAAGGAAGAAGGAATCTCCCTTGGAGTGAAGGAGTCACTCTCCTGTTTCCGCAGGCACCAAGTACAATGACAACCTGCTGCATGGATCTCCTCTCATACTGAGCTGTGTGAATCCTGCATCACAGGTGGTGTTCTGGAGTAGTCCTCATAGTCCTCTCTGCCAGCTGTCCAACTTTGGTGGAGGTAAGCCCTTCCATTCCCTCACAGGACAGTACCCCCTTGCACCACGTCTCTTGCAGCTCCCAAGGTTTTTTGGCATCTCCTCCAGGGGATCTTCAGCCTTCGTGTAGCCACAGCCCCCAGCACTCCTTCCTATGATGCACAGCCCTCTGTGTGCTTCTCCTGTGGTGTGGGATCCTTCTCCAGCTGTGCTGCATGGGCTCCTCTGCGACTCCTGGTACCTCATCTAGTGGATCTCCTGTGGGGGGCTGCCTTTTCTTCTGTGGACTCTCTGCCTTGCTGAGGGTCCCCTCAGGACTCCCCTCGTGGATTGAGTCCTCCTGGACCTTGCTTGTCCCCAGCAGCTCCCCTCTTGCTTCACTGTGACTTCTACCTTTGCCAAGGCTTGTTGGTGGCTGTTCCACGCCACTGACCAACTGCAATCTTCGATCCGGCTTGGGATGTTGACTGCATCCTCCAGGACCTCTTCTCCGGCTCCAGGTCTTCATTGCTGACCGTCTTTGTCCTACCGTCGACCAACTCTTCACAGACAGGTGGGTAGTGGCTCCTGCCACCACCAGACATTCCTGCGGCTTCTGTACTTGGTCCCTTTCTTCCACAGGTCTTCCTCTTCGGGAATCCACCGCTGGTTTCTTGCAGTCTTGTCTGGGTGTTGCATTATCTTTTTAGTGCTTTTGGGTGGTTTGGGGAAAATCCATTAACTTACTCCTCTCTTTCTGGCCGCTGGGGTGGCACTGTGGTACTTACCTTTGGGGTTTCCTAGTTCCCCCATCTCCCCTCTACACTTTCCACTTACTAAGGTGTGGGGGGGGGGGAATCCTGTATTTGCATTCAGTTTTTTTAGTATATGATTTGGTCTCCCCCTAGGGTCACTATTGTCTATTGCGATTGCACTATTGTTATATATGCCTATTTCTGATTACTAGTGTACTTATCTAACATGTTACTTACCTGCTATTGGAGGGTTGACTCTCTAGTACTTTTTGGTAATTGTGTCAATGAAATAAAGTACATTTATTTTTAAAACACTGAGTGTTTTCGTTCATGTATTTTAAGTAATGTCTAACTACAGTGGTATTGCATGAGCTTTGCATGTCTCCTAGATAAGCCTTGGCTGCTCATCCACAGCTACCTCTAGAAAGCCTGGCTTCTAGACACTGCCTGCACTACACTAATAGGGGAGACCTGGTATAAGGTGCAAGTACCTTAGGTCCCCACCACACACCAGGCCAGCTTCCTACACATACCCTTCCATTTAACAAAGAAAGTCCAAGCAGCAAGCTCACCTCTGCCAGAAGGGTTAACGTCTGACGTTGAGAACAATGGTGAAAATTATGGCCACAATTGCATCTTGCATCCTTTTAATACACCGTATGACACTGCACAATCGGCCACTTCAAGAGTGGATACAGCCTTAGTGGTCACAAGCAATCAGGACCTGGGAGGATCTAGAGTTTGTCACAGAGTTCACAAGATGATGCATTGGTGGAATACAAACAACATTACAGTGGGTAGACTACTTAAACTATTAACTCCCTCAGTAACTGTAAAAACAGACGCTGCCCAAGTGGCTAGGGAGCTTACATGGAAAAGCTGAACATCAGAGGCCTTAAGACTTCCTTCTTAGCCCTCAAAGCCTTCTAGACACAGTGGGAGGAAAGACAGTTCAAATCTAAACAGACAATACAAGCACCATTCTCTTCTTCAACAAACGAAAGGGCAAACTCTCACATGTTGTCCAAAGTGGCACAGGGAATATGGAAGTGGGCTGTACAAAGAAGGATGAAGCTATTAGCAGTACACTTTCCTGGGGCACAGAACATAGAAGAAGAGATGCTAAGCAGACAGGCATATGATTCACACAAGCACAGAGTGGAGGAAGACATCTTCAAAGGTGGGGCATGCCACACATTGACCTGTCTGCAACCCAAGAAAATAAAAAATGCCAAAATTGTGCCACCAACAGTGGATAGGGAGCGTCTAGTCGATAGAAGGCTCAGAAACATTTTCCTGTGCACCCCCCCAATTCCATTGATACCACTGATGATACAGAAATGCAAGCAGACCCACAAGATTTAAGCCTTATTTCCAGTTCAGATCTCTGAGATCTAACAACCTCAAACTGCTCCAAGTTCCTCACATCTACAAAATTAAAAGAGGCGGGAGATCCTTTACTTACTAGACTTCCAAACTGTGAATGCTTTGCCAGGAATCCTGCGTTGCTGTCCCTCTTAATCTGTCTTCAGACAGACACTGCCTCAAAACCCTACTATATGACACTTGTCTAAAGAGGACTTAAACTTACAGCTTTTTTCTTCACCTCTGAGCTTTCCGCTAGCGCCAGGGTGCCTCTTTGGAGGCAGCTATGTGCTGTACAGGTGCCTTGAATTGAATCTTAATACCTCCAGCAAGCCAAACATCTTTCTCAGATCTGATGTAAATGGCACAGGGTAACTGGGCATTACGCTGCAGTATATCACAACCTGCTGACAACTCAAGAAGTTCAGGGATAGCATCCAGAACTAGCTGCCATAGCAGCATGGTTCCTGAGGACTTAGAATTTAGTCACCTAGATCTGCTGGCTAAGGTTCATGGAGATAAGGAAGCCAAAAGGCCTACTACAAGAAAATGTTACATTGCAAAGTGGAACAGATTCATACACAGGTGTAATAGAAAAGGCTTTATTGGGGCTGGACACAAGACACTGCAGTGGTCAGGTACCTGATAGATTTACTAGACGTGAAACTCTCCTATGCCACACTTAAAGTATGTTTTGCGACCATAGTGGCATATACAATGGAAGAAATAGGGAAAGCTTCTTTACCACACCAGTTATAAAACGATTCTTATAGAGAGCAATAAGAATAGTGCCCCCCCACCCCAGTGCCAACACATATATGAAATCACAACATGATGCTGATGCGACTGATGAGAGCCCCTTTTGAACCCAAGCATACTGTGAAACTCAAATATCTAAAGTTCATGACCGCCTTCCTGATTGCCATTACACATTTAAGGAGAGTTAGTGAACTCCATGCCCTTACAACAAAGGAAGCATACTTGTACGTACACAAGGATAAAGTTATAATGAAAACAAATTCAGTGTAACTAAAACATGGTGTCACATTTTCATGGTAACCAAGCTGTACAATTACTTTCATTCTTCCAGCAACGTAAAACGCAGTCATTGAGAATCCGTCAAACACTAGATGTTAGAAGGGCAACTGTGTATTAGCTATAAAGGACTAATCAGAAAGGAGTATCTGTTTTTTATCTTCCTTGTGGTAGCAAAGTCTCCCCAGTCATCAAAAAAAACTATAGCAATATGGATCGTCCAAACAATTCATGCAAGTCACAAAAGAGTAGGCTTGACACTGGGAGAAAGGTTCATCAAATAAGAAGGGAGCAACACTGGCCTTCTTGATTAATGTAATCATATCACATCTGCATAGCAGCCACATGGTTGTCTGTCGTTCACAAAACGTTACTGTGAGGATATCAAAGCCTTTTAGGAGGCCCAGGTTTGACAGTGGGTGTTAGAACACCAGTTTGCAAATACACACACCCAAGGGAAAAGGATACTTATACAAAATCATTGCACAGCATGTGAATCCAGAAAAGGAGAAGTTTGTTTGCAGCTTGAAGACTTTCCGGTATTCATATAGGACCCACCCACCTACGCACAAGAGGTGAATTTTCAAAGAGGAAAATTAAGAAGAGGAAACCATTCAAGGAAAGGGAAGAAAGAGCCTGAACTTGGCAACTATGTTGAGGACTTTCTCGGGTGTACATCATTAAGGGAGTGTAAGGAAATGCCTCCTTGGCATGGTTACCCCCTGGCTTTTTGCCTTTGCTGATGCCAAGTTATGATTTGAAAGTGTGCTGAGGCCTGCTAACCAGGCCCCAGCACCAGTGTTCTTTCCCTAACTTGTACCTTTGTCTCCACAATTGGCACAACCCTGGCATCCAGGTAAGTCCCTTGTAACTGGTACCCCTGGTACCAAGGGCCCTGATGCCAGGGAAGGTCTCTAAGGGCTGCAGCGTGTCTTATGCCACCCTGGGGACCCCTCACTCAGCACATACACACTGCTTGCCAACTTGTGTGTTCTGGTGGGGAGAAAATGACTAAGACGACATGGCACTCCCCTCAGAGTGCCATGCCAACCTCACACTGCCTATGGCATAGATAAGTCACCCCTCTAGCAGGCCTTACAGCCCTAAGGCAGGGTGCACTATACCACAGGCGAGGGCATTGGTGCATGAGCACTTTGCCCCTACAGTGTCTAAGCAAAACATTAGACATTGTAAGTGCAGGGTAGAATAAGAGTATATGGTCTGGGAGTCTGTCAAACACGAACTCCACAGCACTATAATGGCTACACTGAAAACTGTGAAGTTTGGTATCAAACTTCTCAGCACAATAAATGCACACTGATGCCAGTGTACATTTTATTGTGAAATACACCCAGAAGACATCTTAGAGATGCCCCCTGAAAGCATACCCGACTTCCAGTGTGGGCTGACTAGTTTTTGCCAGCCTGCCACACACCAGACATGTTGCTGGCCACATGGGGATAGTGCCTTTGTCACTCTGTGGCCAGGAACAAAGCCTGTACTGGGTGGAGGTGCTTCACACCTCCCCCTGCAGGAACTGTAACACCTGGCGGTGAGCCTCAAAGGCTCACCCCCTTTGTTACAGCGCCACAGGGCATCCCAGCTAGTGGAGATGCCCGCCCCTCCGGCCACTGCCCCCACTTTTGGCGGCAAGGCTGGAGGAGATAATGAGAAAAAACAAGGAGGAGTCACTACCCAGTCAGGACAACCCCTAAGGTGTCCTGAGCTGAGGTGACTCTGACTTTTAGAAAGCCTCCATCTTGCAGATGGAGGATTCCCCCAATAGGATTAGGGATGTGCCCCCCTCCCCACAGGGAGGAGGCACAAAGAGGGTGTAGCCACCCTCAGGGCCAGTAGCCATTGGCTACTGCCCTCCCAGACCTTAACGCACCCCTAAGTTGAGTATTTAGGGGCTCCCAGAACCGAGGAAGAGAGATTCCTGCAACCTGAAGACGAAGAAGGACTGCTGACCTGAAGCCCTGCAGAGAAGACGGAGACACCAACTGCTTTGGCCCCAGCCCTACCGGCCTGTCTCCCCACTTCGAGAAAAACTGCAACAGCGACGCCTCCCACAGGGTCCAGCGACCTCTGAAGCCGCAGAGGACTACCCTGCATCTAAAAGGACCAAGAAGCTCCTGAGGACAGCGGCCCTGTTCAACAAACCTGCAACTTTGCAACAAAGAAGCAACTTTTAAAGACCACACGTTTCCCGCCAGAAGCGTGAGACTTTCCACTCTGCACCCGACGCCCCCGGCTCGACCTGTGGAAAACTAACTCTACAGGGAGGACTCCCCGGCGACTGCGAGCCCCCTGAGCCCCCACAGCGACGCCTGCAGAGGAAATCCAGAGGCTCCCCCTGACCGCGACTGCCTGCTTCAAGGAACCTGACGCCTGGAAACCACACTGCACCCGCAGCCCCCAGGACCCGAAGGAACCGAACTCCAGTGCAGGAGCGACCCCCAGGCAACCCTTTTCCTAGCCCAGGTGGTGGTTACCCCGAGGAACCCCTCCCCGTGCCTGCCTGCATCGTTGAAAAGACCCCCGGCTCTCCCCATTGATTCCTATTGAAAACCCAACGCCTGTTTGCACTCTGCACCCGGCCCCCCCTGTGCCGCTGAGGGTGTACTTTCTGTGCCTGCTTGTGTCCCCCCCGGTGCCCTACAAAGCCCTCCTGGTCTGCCCTCCGAAGTCGCGGGTACTTACCTCCTGGCAGACTGGAACCGGAGCACCCCTATTTCCATTGAAGCCTATGTGTTTTGGGCACAAGTTTGACCTCTGCACCTGACCGGCCCTGAGCTGCTGGTGTGGTAACTTTGGGGTTGCCCTGAACCCCCAACGGTGGGCTACCTTGGACCCAACTTTGAACCCTGTAAGTGTTTTACTTACCTGTGAACTTAACAATTACTTACCTCCCCCAGGAACTGTTGATTTTTTGCACTGTGTCCACTTTTAAAACAGCTTATTGCCATTTTTGTCAAAACTGTACATCCTATTGTGATTATTCAAAGTTCCTGGAATACCTGAGTGAAATACCTTGTAAATCTTGAACCTGTGGTTCTTAAAATAGACTAAGAAAATATATTTTTCTATATAAAAACCTATTGGCCTGGAATCAGTCTTTGAGTGTGTGTTCCTCATTTATTGCCTGTGTGTGTACAACAAATGCTTAACACTAGCCTCTGATAAGCCTACTGCTCGACCACACTACCACAAAATAGAGCATTAGAATTATCTCTTTTTGCCACTATCTTACCTCTAAGGGGAACCCTTGGACTCTGTGCACACTATTTCTCACTTTGAAATAGTATGTTCGATGGCATCTGTCGCTGTAGATACACATGTTGTGCATAGCCCGCCATCTGGTGTTGGGTCGGAGTGTTACAAGTTGTTTTTCTTCGAAGAAGTCTTTCGAGTCACGGGACCGAGGGACTCCTCCTCCTTGTCTCCATGGCGCATGGGCGTCGACTCCATCTTCGATTGTTTTCTTTCCGCCATCGGGTTCGGACGTGTTCCTTTCGCTCAGGGTTTCGGAACGGAAAGTTAGCTAAATATCGGAAAAATTACGTCGGTATTGTTGCGTTCGGGATCGGCTTAGATAGAATCGACACCGAATCGAAGAGTGAAGAGCTCCGGTACCCTTCGGGGTAGTTTTCGATCCCCCGTCGGGGCCTGGTCGGCCCGACCGCGTGTAAAACAACGCTGATGGAACGGACCCCGTTCCGTTTCTGTCCTAAATGCCACAACAAATACCCGTATACAGACCAACATTTGGTCTGTAACCTGTGCCTGTCGCCTGAGCACAGTGAAGAGACTTGCGAGGCCTGTCGTGCGTTCCGGTCCCGAAAAACACTCCGTGACCGTCGAGCCAGAAGACTGCAGATGGCGTCCACGCCGACAGCTCACCGAGAGTTCGAGGAACAAGAGCAAGAAGAAACCTTCTCGATCCATGAATCGGACTCCGAGGAATTCGACGACCAAAGAACTGTGAGTAAGACGTCGAAGCCAGCACACAAGAAAAGTGACAAGGCCCAGGGGACGCCACTGCCAACAGGCCATGGCTCGACCCATAAATTCGGTGACCGACCATCGGCACCGAAAAAGGCCGAAATAGTGCCGAGATCGTCCGACCCCGGTCGAGACACCGGCACGCAGCCTTCTCGGGACCGAGAAAGTGCTGCTGAAAAAGATCGACACCGAGATATCGGAGCCGAAACTGCTCGACGCAGAGACAGCGGCACCGAGGAAGATCGACGCTGAGAGGGTTCGACTCCGAAAAAGAAGAAGGTCACCTCGGAGCCGAAAAAGAGTACAGACAGGGTTTCGGTGCCAAAACGACCCGCAACCGACCCAACTACCGGTTCCTATTCAGAGGAGCAATCACTGTCCTCTCAGATGCGAAAGCATAGATTTGAGGAAGAGTTGCAATCCACCGAAGTGGACCACACTCAGAAACGTATTTTTATACAGGAAGGAACAGGGAAAATAAGCACCCTTCCCCCTATTAGGAGAAAAAGGAGACTGGAGTTTCAGTCAGACCAAGCACCACAAACAAAAATGGTGAAAAAGGTAACTCCGCCACCCTCTCCTCCACCTGTAACTAACGTTTCACCGGCGCAAACTCCATCACATTCCCCGGCTCACACCACCATGAGCCAAGGTGACCAAGACCAAGACGCTTGGGACTTGTACGACGCCCCAGTGTCGGACAACAGTCCAGAGGCGTATCCTACAAAGCCCTCACCACCGGAAGATAGCACAGCATATTCACAAGTGGTGGCTAGAGCAGCAGAGTTCCACAACGTGTCCCTACACTCAGAACCAGTCGAGGATGACTTCTTATTCAACACCCTCTCCTCCACCCATAGCTCCTACCAATGCCTGCCTATGCTCCCAGGAATGCTTCGGCACGCAAAGGAAATCTTCAAGGAGCCGGTCAAGAGTAGAGCAATAACACCAAGGGTGGAAAAGAAATATAAAGCACCTCCCACAGACCCTGTTTTCATCACCTCACAGCTGCCACCAGATTCCGTCGTAGTAGGAGCAGCTCGCAAGAGAGCCAACTCCCACACATCTGGGGATGCACCACCCCCAGATAAAGAGAGCCGCAAGTTCGATGCAGCCGGAAAGAGAGTCGCAGTACAAGCTGCAAACCAGTGGCGCATCGCTAACTCTCAAGCACTACTTGCGCGCTATGACAGAGCCCATTGGGACGAGA